>NC_039358.1:140195454-140406251 GCF_003573695.1 Papaver somniferum
ACATGAGCATATCTTTTGAAATGTTCCCAGAAAAACGCCTGAAGAAAAGCGATGTGGATATGCGACTCCACCTTCTTATACCCATTGGAAGCATGCATATCCGTTGCTAAGGCGTCCAGATGAGAATACAGTGATCCAAGAAATAAGGCACCTAGGGGAAGGACCTCACCTTTTGCCAGCCTTATAGAAAACATAACAAGGTCACCTATTATAGTCTTCCTTCCAGAACCGTCGTCAAATATGTCTCTGGATAACCACAAAGACAGGAATGCAATCACGCTGAGATCGTCTTCCAACTCCTGACCGGGTTTCGGGTCTGCAGGAGACCACTCCGACACCCACCAAGTGTAAAAGCATTTCGTGTCTTTCTTCTCCTTCTCCAGATCATCGAACTCTCCCGCCTTTGGAAGTATAGCATTATAATCACGACATTCTGCATCAGAAAGTTTATGGAAGAAGCTTCCAGCGACAGGAAGGTTCATCAATGCAGCTACGCTTTCCAGAGTAATTGTCATCTCTCCCCATCTACATATGGTTGTATGATTAGAGGGACGCCACCGAGAAATGAAAGTGATCAAGCCTGCAACACTTTCTTAACTTGAAGAGTGGCGGATGCCATGACCGCATCAAGGATTTGCGCTTTGATCAAATTAGCCTTAATACTCTTAATATTCAGCATGCGTCTCATCCATACTTCATAAGGAACCAGCGGGGTATGACAAATCTTGAAGTCAATAGGTGAAGGTGGATACTCATTTCTCCGAAGACATAATCTCATCACAAGTGCTGAAGAAGAGGATGGATCAGCTTCCATATTTTCTGAACCAGAGAGCAGGACTATCTTGTGAGAAGGATTCTTTCTAATGTTCGGAAAAGACACGGTGAACAACTCATCATCTATGTTTGGCATATCTTTGAAGCTGTCAACACTCCCTGACTTGGCATCAGCATTATACCCAGAAGATATCTTAACAGGAGCCCTTTTGTTCATTCTACAATAAAAGGCAGGGGAGTCAGTACTTACATGAAAACGCATGAGATGTGTAGTCACACACGACAAGACACACATTCACGTTGGAGTACACAAGTCTGGGACAATCATACAAGCAAGGATGGTATTGGGTCCAAACAAGGCTGGTATTGAGCCACGTCAGCAAACGAGGCCGGTGTTGGTAAGTCCACGAAGCCGGTCGAGATTACAGGGCTAATATCCCCAAGCAAGACTGATATCACGTCAGTCAAACAGGTATTGGGCCACGCAAACAAGACTGATATCATGACAGTAGGCTGGTGTTAGGTCACATCAAGCCGGTATTGGTCATCAAGGTCACAAGTCTGGTGTTGGGTCACGTCAATCCAGTATTGGTCATCAAGGTCACAAGTCTGGTATTGGGCCAAGCAAGTCGGTATTGGTCAGGACCGATCAAGGTCACAAGTCTGGTATTGGACCACGTCAGCAGGAAAGACCGGTCAAGGTCACGAAGCTGGTATATGGTCGATGTTCAATCGGGCGTACATAGTGGGATTCACGTTCAACCGAGCATATATGATGGGGCCCGCATTCATTTGCACGTATTATAACACGGTTTTCTTTATTCATGGGAGTCGTGTCAACGAAATTCAAGCCAAGGGTTTTTCAAGCTATAACCTAAAAGCTAGGTTTTGCATGCAACAATGGAAAAAGAAGCAAAAACAACATATTCATGGATTCACGGCTTGTTTTACTAAACAATCCTAGCAATATTGGCGGTTTTGCTATCAATTTCATCAAAAATTAATCATATAAAGAAATTTCGTCTACGATGCGATGTTTTTATCAAGAGTGGAAGAGGTTTACCTAAGAACTAGGGTTTTACCTCTCAAAAAAAACGTGAAAGTAAGAAAGGACGAAGTACCTACCTCATACACGTGCGACGGCAGCAACGAAGTCCGGCATCAAAGAGCAACGACGGCAGCAGGTCCGGCGACGTCAACGGCGGCGGGAACGGCGGTGGAAGTCGCGGACGGGAGCTGCTAAACAAAAAAAAAATATATGTGAGAAAAGAAAAGGGTCGGTCCCCTTTTATAAACAAATAATTGGAAGAATCCCAATGGAATAAGGATTCCTCTTTTGATTGGATTCCTCTTTTGATTCAAACGCTCAAAGAAGGAAACCGGTCCCACCAGAAGAGTCCATGCTTGCACGGCGGCGTTCACATGGAAAATTACTAACGGTCAAAGTTTTTTCGGGTAAACTTCCTTTATCTTGTCTTTCTCATATATGTATGTCACCATCTCATGCCTACCCCACAATAGTGTAACCATTATGCGCTAGGCAGGGGACTTAATGTTGATGGTGGATTTTCATTTAAGGCTAAAATTGTAAAAGCCAAAATTATGCGCTGACATCCTGTAAAGGATAAATCCATTAATGAGTGATGAATACTTATCCACTTTACTAATTCACCTAGAATGGAGCATGTAGCAACAAATCCCATATACCCTATGAATTTATAGCATTATCAATTAATGCATGACCAGCCTTGTATTTTCTGTGTTGTTCCCGCAGAACTCTCATTATTAGTGCGACATGACGACTGAGTGTTACTCTCAGCAGAGTAACACGAATCTTCAAGTATTAATAGTAAGGCATGCACGAAATACGCGTACAAGCTACATCTCTCGGTGTGTTATACTAACCCGATTGAGCATATTTGAATCTGAATTGTCCATATCAGTCTCAGAAACAATCATGACCACGCAAGTTGGCCGCACGATTTAACCACCCTAGACGATCTTCAGCAGGAGCAGGCTACTACATTAATGACCACCATCGGGCCCACTTATGCCCTGGTCGGTCGAATACCTACCATGCCTCCCAAACTACCACCGAACACCAGCCTGAAGTTGGATGTCCAGACTGGTATGGAGAAGCTTGGAGTAATCGTACAAACAAAGGTCGTCTATGGCAGTCTCAAGTTCATCACATCCGTCCAACTTCACCGGCGTGGTTGGACGGCGTGGATCGGCCCAAAGACGGTCGACCAAGCGTCGTGGTGTACACCGGCGGACCTTCTTCCTACCTGCAAGACCGACTCTTCCTTAACCTGACCAGATTGCAATATACGATTGTTCGATGTTGTGTCAGCGTGAAGAATTAAGGGTCGCAGGAAATTCCACTAAAGGTCCCAAATTGATCACGACCATCCAATTTTACCGGCATAATTAGATGGCTTAGATCGGACCCATAGCCACCAGGAAGGTATTGACGCGTTCACCACCGGTCCAATGTGGGCCCCACATGGTCGGCCTCCCCAAAGGAGAAGCGTGGCTTGCCAATTCGTCCAGCCAAAGCAGCGTGGACGTGAAACCATAATTAGGGTTTGCGGCACATCACATGTGTCGCAAATCAGTCTCAACCATCCATCTTCGCAGGTATAGACGGAGGGTGTAGATGTAGATTCAAAGGGTCCAAAGCATGTCAACACAATCACCGTGGGCCCGCCTACATACATGACTAATCGGTCAAGACCAACTATGGTTGGTCGTCTCGATTTGTGCGCCTAAACTAGGCATGGCCGCGCGTTTTCAATAGCAAATTGATCTCGACCACTCAACTTTGCCGGACAAATTGAGTGGCTTAGATCACATCTTCACGGAACAGTGAGGTACGGACGTGTACACTGGCCTTCCGACTATACGCACTGATCGGCCAAGACCGACCATGGTTGGTCGTCTCACGCGGCCGAAGTAGGAACGACGTGCGGTCTTCAATTCCTTTGCGGCATGGGATTTCTGTCGCAAATAGATCTCAACCACTCCTCTTTGCCATACAAATTGAGTGGCTTAGATCGCATCTCCATGGGACGGTGAGGTACAGAAACCTACACCAGCATGCCGTCTACGCGCATGCCCAATCGGCCCTGCCAAAAACGTGTACCATGCTTGGATTCGACCAAGCTAAAGGTTGGTGTTCGAGCACCTCCTAAACCCTAATCCGACGGTCGCAGATGTGGGTCGTAATCCATCTCGTCCGTCCAAATTCACCAGCCTGGACGGACAGCCTAAGACAGGAGTTAGGCGACCATTGAGGTATCACCACGATCACCGTCTACCACTCTTCCACACAGAGTGGTCGGCCCAGTCAGGGCTTACCTGTACAACCTCCAAACGATCACTCGAAGATGGCTGGACGTGATGCTATTTTCCGCGACTTACTTCGTTAAGCCTTAAAACAGCGATGCCTCATACACATTGAATATATTCGATGCATTACATACATAGAATGCACACGATATTTCACAAATATCGACTTCCTAAATAACTTAGTTCTTTAATCTAGCATCACATGTTGCTTTCTGTGGGTCCCACGATCCACACTCGAGACCTTAATCATGTCACAAACTGGGGGATACATACTGGGGTATTGGTCTGGCGTTTACAGCGTGCAGCGCACAACGCGCCATCACAAGAACGTGTTAGGAAGACATGAACGGTTAGTGATGATGGGAAAAGTGGGCAAGACTGATCGTGTGACACTAACACACGCAACTCCACTACTCCATCACTCCACTTCCTCCACTTCCCACGAGAGACGTGGGTAAGGCACAATGACTTGTATAAATAGGTTCTCCTCCCTATTTCCAGAAGAAGGCAACAGAAACCAAGTGTTGATACAATCGTATCCAAACACCAGAACTGATAGCTTACATTCTGCAAGACAGTTTAGCTTTCTGATACAAGTCATACACAACCAACACCTTCACAATCTCAACACCTTCTTCGCTTCCCTCCGTAAGATCAACCCCATCTCCTTCACTTTGTGACCGAAGCAAGTATGGAACGACCATTTCTTGGTTTAGGCCAGAATTGTACAGATTGATTTCTCGAATCACAAGCACTCCCGTGCAGTGCATTTGTTTAGGGTTTAGATTCATTTCTCATTCACACACCCAAAATTACCAAAACCGGCAGAAATAGTTTTCACCCATAAACAGGTTTGTTCATGAACTAGTACATTTATATATTAAGGAATGCATTCTTTGCAAACCGTGGTTATAATGTTCATGAATTGATTCGAGTGAATCAAATCGATTTTGCTTCAATTGTGTTCTTGTATACTTCTATGAGAATATAGCAATTGAACAGCCCTTTAACTAGTTTCATTTGAGTCATTTGAACTAGTTATGGTTAAGATGAATAAGGTTGATATGAGAGTGTTCATATAGCTAACCTCGGTTACTACTGTTGAGCCAACATGGTGTACACGTTTAGGTACGGTTACTCAAATCTAAATGAAGGTACATTTCATTTGTGTATAACAAGCTAAGTTCGATCTAACGGTTGAAAGATAATAGCTTGAATCTAATCAGGTTTTCATCTAACGGTGAATATTGAATGCTTTGTTACCAAGGTAACTTAGATTGCAAACCCTGATTTGAAAACTATATAAGGGAGAACTCTAGCAACTGGGAAACCTAATCCCCACACCTCCCGTGTGATACTAGTTGCATAAGCTAGAGTCGATTCTCCTTTAACCTTAGGTTTTTCACGAAACCCTGTAGGTTAACGACTTAAAGACTTCATTGGGATTGTGAAGCCAGACCCAACTATTTTTCTGTAGTTGCGCGTTCTGATCTTGCTTCTTCTATCATGATTGAGTATTATCTTTTCTAAGATTTGCTTGAGATTTATCTTCGACATGTAAGATTAAAAATAGTCACAAAAATCTTCCTCTCATCATTTGTGATTCCATAATATCTTGTTTCCCTACCATACGATTAAGATTATTGTGAGGTGATTGATAATACTAGGCCGTTCTTCGGGAATATAAGTCTGGTTTATCAATTGGTTCATGTGCACCTTGATTTATCAAAAGACGGAACAAAACTGGTAGGTATTTCTGTGGGAGACAGATTTATCTATTCCAACAGACTTTTCTGTGTGAGACAAATTTGTTTATCAAGTCTTCGACTTCGAGTCGTAGCAACTCTTGGTTGTGGGTGAGATCAGCTAAGGTAATCAAGTGCGTAGAATCCTACTGGAGTTCAGAGACGTAAGGAGCGCAACTGTACCTTGATCAGTGTGAGATTGATTAAGGCTCGACAACATTCTGGTCTGAAGTTCATTGGTAGTAGGCTAGTGTCTGTAGCGGCTTAATACAGTGTGGTGTTCAAAGATGGACTAGGTCCCAGGGTTTTTCTGTATTTGCGGTTTTCCTCGTAATAAAATTCTGGTGTCTGTGTTATTTCTTTTCCGTATTATATTTTGTTATATAATAGAAATATCACAGGTTGTGCGTTAAGGTCAATCAATTAGATAATCCAACCTTTGGTTGTTGACATAAATTGATTGACACTTGAACATTGGTCTTTGGTACCGTTTAAGTTATTTCTCTTATTCAATCGGGCTCGCATATTCCTATTTGCTTATTGCAGATTGAATTGAGAAATTGATATATAAAACTCTTTGATATACTTTTCTCTAGATTGAGTCTGACTGTCTAGTTGATTCTCTTAAAAGTATGTTGGAGTTTGTCTATTCAGATTATCGAACGAAATATTGAGTGTGGTTGTTAGACCCCCGCTTTTTCAATAGAAAATATTAAAAATGAAGCTACAAAGTAATTGAGTTTCAATATGTCATCAAGGAAACAAATGCCCGAAGCAATTTTCCTAATAGTCTAATAAATTGATTAAGAAACTTAATTCCCTTGTTAGATCGATTGGATATGTACAATCGCTTATTTCTATAAGACTAAAATAAAGATCAGAATTAACTTTATTTCTCTCATCAGGCTCTAATTATTCAGACAATAACTTAGACCTATCCATTTAGACAAGACATGCACTAGGTTAGTTAACTAGTTTTTCTTGTCAAGGCATTCGAGTAGACTTGAATAACCGAATCCTCCAATTTGATAAGTCTAACTGAGATCATAATTAACTTAGTTTCTCTTATCCGGAATCAATTGGACTAAACAAATGATCCCGCATTTTGTTAAGCCTTATACAATACATACAAACCAAAATAAATTGACTTGCGCAATTATTTTCTTAACCGGAAGCCATTGAAACAGACATACACATTATAGCACCGCAATTGCACCGAATTTCGTTAAGCAAAAACACTTGATACCCAACAATAAAGAAGATACCAAACAATAAACCAAATAAATTCACACAGTTTTTCTTAACTGGAAACAATTGAACCATACACATATCCATACAAAATATAATGGAACATATCAATTGTACCGAAATTTCGTTAAGCAAAAGCAAAGTATATGCAGTATAAACAGGCTTTTCTTAAACAGGAAAACGATTAACTAACAAATTTGTTACCTAAAATTCCACAACCTCTTCTCCCCATAAAGATATATCATTAAGCGCAAGTTCAAATAAGCACTCTCCCCCAGTGTGTTGTCATCCTCTCGCAAGAACAAAAGAACAACAACAAAAGCAACCTTTACCAGAGAAAGGTTGAATCGGTTTTAACTAATGCGTGCCAATAGCAAAAGTTGAAAACCCGAAACACATATGTTTATGCTAAACACAACTCATGTAAACACAAATTGATTCAATATATTGTGCCTTTTCACATATGAGTTTCAAACGGAACACCTTATGATCCTTTGATAAAGCCTACCAACATGGGCTAGAACTTAATCCCGCTAAATCAAAAAGGAACACAAACCATAAGGTTTCACATCATATGAGATCGAATATTAAGGTTAATGAAAACCGAAATCAGACATCCCATAAACCGAAAACACGTAGCAAAATATAGACATTCAAGCATAGGCTATGTAATCGGGAACTACCACAAGAAAAATTATAAGATAATAATTTTATTCATAAATAATGATAGTTTTATTCAAAAACACCTTATACAATAATCGAAATAAATAAATAATTGATGTTTATTTTTCTTTCAAACAAGAATCTAATCTTATTCAACATATTCTGACTTTTCACATATGAGTTTCAAATGAAACACCTTATGATCCTTTGATAAAGCCTACCAATATGGGCTAGAACTTAATCCTGCTGAATCAAAAAGCCAAACAAATCATAAGGGTTACATCCATATGAGATCAAATATTTAGGTTAGTAAAAACTGAAATCAGACATCTCATAAATTGAATACACATAGCAAAAATATAAGCATTCATTCACAGGCTATGTAATCGGTAACTATCACAAGAAAAATTATAAATAATAATTTTATTCCCCTTTTTTGCAGAAAATAGTATTTGTTTGTGTTGTAACAAGAATATGGATACATATGGTGACCATGCGTTGCATTGTGCTAATGAAGTTGGAATCAAGTTTTGACATGATCTTGTTCGTGACACCCTTGCAGATATTTGTTATAGGGCAGGTGTACATAGTAAAGTTGAAGCGTCTTGGGTTTCCTTTCTCGTGATGGTGGTGATTCCAGACCAGCAGACATTCTTGTATACAATTGGGAGGAGGGTCGTGATACTTGTTTGGATGTGACGGGGGTTTCTCCTTTTGCTAGTGGTGGTGTAGAAGCTTTTACACCCGGTCTTGCTTTGCTTAAAGTTGTTGAGCGTAAAAGGGGTAAATACCTTGATATATGTAGAGCCAATGGATATAGTTTTGGTACCTTGGCGTTTACTACTTTAGGTGAGCTTGGTGTCGAAACTATAGAGTTTTTTTTAAGATTGAAAACTTACATAGCTAGACACGATGCTAATATTAAAGTTCGCAATTTTCTTTTCATTAGATTAGGTTTGGCTATCCAAAAAGGGGTTGGAGCGCAACTTGTTGCACGACTACCAACCAGTTCTTGTAATTTTTCTTTCTTTTTTAATTTTCATATTCTTTTCCATAAAAAAAATCATAAATAATGATGATAGTTTTATTCAATGTAGACCTTATAAAATAATTGAAGTAAATCAAAACATTGATGTCTATTTTTCTCTAAATAAGAAGGTAGACTACTCCTTATTTGACAGTTGCTCATCACATTCTTGTTCCGACTCTTGGTCTTCTTCACCTTTTAAGAATTCAGCATTGATCTCTAGGATTCCTCTAAGGGTTTCTGGACCATTTTGAGCAGCGAAGGCTAGCTGTTTCTGAATACAATTCAATTGTCTACCGAGACGCAAGATATGGAATAGGAGATCTCCATTGTTATAGATCTGAGCAGTTGAAGCAATAGTGCCCCTTTCTTTCCGAGTTTTACTCATTTGCTTGATAATTCCCTGAGAGACAGTTTTAGTGAATTTCCCATCTCTAAAATTAATCCCCATTGTGTTTTCACAAATGTTGGTGATGAGACAGGAATGTCCAAGATTTCTTTGGAACACTGTGGCAGTGATGGATTCAAATATCCTGATCATTTGATTTATAATCATTCCACATATATCAATTTGCTTGTCACATTTAAGAAGAAAGTATACAAACTCAGCAAATTCCTTGTCCTATTGTGATGTATCTCTTGTGCAAGCAAAGAGGGTTGCTATTGCAAGTTTACCGAAAACCCTTAAGTAGAAGGGTATTTCTTTGGTTAGCATTCTTCCATTCTTCCAGCCAACAGATTTTCCAATGATACGTTTTGAAATGTTATCGTGCTCAATTTCAAAACCAGTAATCAAATGATTTCCTTTCACATTGTACTTAATAATCTTTGATATCATCTTTCTGTCGACTTGGTGAAACGTATATCTGCTAAAAGTAAGATTCTCATGATCAAAATTATGAATATTAGCATAGAAGATTCTTACTATATCATGTGTGTATTTTTCAAACCCAAATAAATTCCCCCAGTTCCGATCTTGATCAAACTTCACATATTTTCTTTCTGAAACATCTGGATCGAATCTCTTTTCACCAGTGAAATTAACTCCTTTTAGAGCTTGATATTTCTCAACATGTACTATCCACAAACTTTGTAAGTTCATGTTTATCTTTGATCAAGTGAGGGTACTTGATTTTCTCAATATCACCAAAAGGAATATATGGATTCAATTCCGGGTTGTCAGTATTAGACGTTGAAAAAGCGGGGGTCTAACAACCACACCCAATATTTCGTTCGGAAATCTGAATAGACAAACTCCAATATTCTTTTAAGAGAATCAACTAAACTGTCAGACTCAATCTAGAGAAAAGTATATCAAAGAGTTTTATATCTCAATATCTCAATTCAATCTGAATCAGCAAATAGGAATCTGCGAGCCCGATTGAATAAGAGAAATAACTTGAACGGTGCCAAAGACCAATGTTCAAGTGTCAATCAATTTATATCAACAACCAAAGGTTGGATTATCTAATCGATTGATCTTAACGAACAACCTGTGATATTTCTATTATATAACAAAACATAATGCGGAAAAGAAATAACACAGACACCAGAATTTTGTTAACGAGGAAAACCGCAAATGCAGAAAAACCCTGGGACCTAGTCCAGCTTTGAACACCATACTGTATTAAGCCGCTACAGATACTAGCCTACTACCAATGAACTTCAGACTGGAATTTAGTTGAGCCCTAATCCATCTCATACTGATCAAGGTATAGTTGTACTCCTTACGTCTCTGAACCCCATCAGAATTCTACGCACTTGATTCCCTTAGATTATCTTACCCACAACCAAGAGTTGCTACGACCCAAAGTCGAAGACTTGATAAACAAATCTGTCTCACACGGAAAAGTCTATTGGAATAGATAAATCTGTCTCCCATAGAAATACCTACGAGTTTTGTTCCGTCTTTTGATAAATCAAGGTGCACATGAACCAATTGATAAATCGGACTTATATTCCCGAAGAACAACCTAGTATTATCAATCACCTCACAATAATATTAATTGTATGGTAGCGAAACAAGATATTGTGAATCACAAATGATGAGACGAAGATGTTTGTGACTACTTTTAATCTTACCTATCGGAGATAAATATCAAGCAAATCTTAGCAAAGATAATACTCAATCACGATAGAAGAAGTAAGATCAGAACACGCAACTACAAAGAAAATAGTTGGGTATGGCTTCATAATCTCAATGAAGTCTTTAAGTCGTTAACCTACAGGGTTTCGTGAAAAACCCAAGGTTAAAGGAGAATCGACTCTGGCTTATGCAACTAGCATCACACAGGTTGTGTGGGGATTAGGTTTCCAAGTTTCTAGAGTTCTCCCTTATATAGTTTTCAAATCAGGGTTTGCAATCTAAGTTACCTTGGTAACAAAGCATTCAATATTCGCCGTTAGATGAAAACCTGATTAGATTCAAGCTAATATATTTCAACCGTTAGATCGAACTTAGCTTGTTATACACAAATGAAATGTACCTTCATTTAGATTTGAGTAACCGTACCTAAACGTGTACACCATGTTGGCTCAACAGTAGTAACCGAGGTTAGCTATATGAACACTCTCATATCAACCTTATTCATCTTAACCATAACTAGTTCAAATGACTCAAATGAAACTAGTTAAATAACACAATTGAAGTAAAATTGGTTTGATTCACTCGAATCAATTCATGAACATTATAGCCACGGTTTGCAAAGAATGCATTCCTTAATATATAAATGTATTAGTTCATGAACAAACCGATTTTACAAATTTAACCACTCAAGTATGCATACGGGTACGCATCCTAAGTAGCCGGTCTGAGTTTGGGTTCGCCAGTATGAAAACGGGTACGCATACCTTAGTACACTTCCAAAACCCAACAGAAATTTCCAGACCTATACCTTACGCAAGTATGCGTACTGGTATGTGTACTTGGTACCCGGAATTCCACAACTACAAGTACGCATACGGGTACACATACACTAGTTCCGGTCATGGATCACATACATGCAAGAATGCATACTATGTTCATAATCCAATAGTTTTAAACTCTATTTTTAATCACTGAAACTTTCTTAAAGGATGACAATAGCCGTTTTCACACACTATTAGCATCAAAGCAATTTTCAAGTTATTGAAATAATCATAACGAAACATTCCAAGTCTACACCAAATGATTGTATCACACAAACCATGTAAGATGTTACTCAGCAATTTTCACATGATCATCTTTTGACTTTCATCAAGAATATAAGATGAACTTGGTTAAAGCGAAAGCTTACCAGCACATATTTTGAGAAATATGTAACCGAGTTAAACTCAGCTTGAAATCTCAAATGTGCATAATCGAATACTATATAGTAATACGACTTTTATCTCAATATAGGATATAGAGTAGAAATAGACTTTCCATGTGATAGATGAGTTTTAGTCTCCACATACCTTTTGTTGATGAAGTTCCACAAACTCTCCTTAGTAGTTCTTCATCTTCAATTTGATGAACGCCGTGAAGTCTAATGCTCAACTACACAATCTATCCTAGTCCGAGACATTACTATAATAGTTTTGATCACTAACATTGACAAACAAGCTTGAGATAGCAACGCTTGCGAGTTCGACCGAGCAGTGCTCTAACGATTTCCCCCTTTTCAATTTTAGTGTCAAAACTATCAATACATATAGATTACAAAATAAATAAACTTTGTAGCTTCTCATCCAAATGATTGATCTCCTTGGTTCTTCAACATTACTCGAAATCTTCGTCACTTCCAAGTACTCCAATGATTCCAAATGTGTTCAACTCAGCATCATAGTTGTTGAATATCCATATCTATAACAATGAGAAAACAATTTCTCTTAATCATTGTTATACAGTATTATTACACAACATCAAAGTCCAATTGTATTACAACTTTGACAACAATACTATGGTGATATGTATCACTCCCCCTTAGTCAATACTTCATCTCATAATGAAAACCACTCCCCCTTATATAATGATCCGTAAACCATATGTATTTGTAGTGTGAAGTACACATTAATTCTCCCCCTTTTTGTCAATATAAATTGGCAAAGGTACGAAAACTAGTGGGATCCTCATGAAATTTTCATAGTGATCCTTCATGACCAAAAGAGAACAACATACCAACTTGTTTCGATTATTTCACATAGTCGAAACTTAGTGTATTCATCAAGGAGTTTATAAAAAAACAAGATAATTTCTACAATATTCCACAGCCGCACTCCCCACAAAGATTTGGCAATTAAGCATAAGTTCAATTAAGAACTCTCCCCCATAAAATGTCATCCCCGAAAGAACAACAAGAACGACCTTACTTTTACAAGAAAAGAAGAATTTCTTTGGACATTAACAAATCACATGAAACATGAATTTGTATCCAAAAAACTCAATTGAATTAACCACAAGGAAAATAATTAATTCAATTGGCCATGCTCAACATAAGAGAACTTACGGACCAACAAAGTACATACACAATGATGTGGATCGGGGAAAGACTAATACTGCGGAATAATCAAATATTCATTCGAATTTTCATCACTATTTGCACAGTGACATATAATAGACTTAATCTCTGTAAACAAAAGTTCATCCTATCTTCCATCAAATAATGACATAAAAGGCTTAACTTTTGTAGTTAAAAGTGCATTCTATCTTTTATCAATACTTTCATACCGACATATAATAGAGTTAACTTCTGAACAATAATGGGAAAGTCAAGGTTCACGGACATAAACAACATATCCTATAACAATTTGCAATATATAAAACTATAAAGATTAATACTGCAAAAATCATCTTCCAAATAACTTAGAATTTAAATAAATAAATCTAAAAACATTGGAAGATGAAAAAGTTGGCAATAGCTTTGTGTACTCACAATAATGGCTATTCCAAACCCTAGTTATCCTTTTTAAAACATAAGAATAAATTCTCATAAGAAGTTTCCTAGACTTTGAGACCTCTAAAAATTTCTTTATCATCCCCGAACCCCTTGTCGACAACAACCAATGGAACATAAGGTTCATGAATAAAAGAGTCAATTCCAACAAACCTTTTGAACTGATGCCGAACCAGGGCCTTCCGAATTTCAAGAGTTCTCAAAGTAATAACCTTTATTTCCTGAATCTCCTTCCTTGTTTCCTTCAACTCTTCAAGAACACCAAAAAACTTATGAGAATTTGAAGGAACAACTCTTGGCTTCCTCACATTCTTTCTCTTTCTTTTTAAAGTTGAAGGTAACATAGATTTATATTTTTCCTTCATGATTGACGGATTAACAATCGTATTAAAATCTTTTCCATCATAAGACATAATGCTTGGAGTATCCATACGAACGGAATTGTGAGAGGAAACCACAAGATGATCTCAACAAGCAGTTTTATGATAAAAAGAGTTTCAGGTGAAGAAAAAAGGAATATAGGGTTACAGAACTTTTAAACACACAAGTTTACGCACGTAAAATTCTCAACCCTAAAGAGGATAGAATTGTCGAGAATAACCCTATTTTGTTTATTAAACAGGGAAATCCTTTCCAATATCAATTAGATATGAAAGGAAGGACGAATTCCAGACTTGCAAAGCAAAACTAACAAGAGAAAAACAAAATAAAACACTTCTCTTTTTACCTAAAGCCCGAGGTGGGCACGATCTTGTCTCTTTTGATCAGGCACATGAGACAAGATGCACTAACCAACACAATTAAGTTGTTCTGAGGTGAACAATAATCTGTCCACCATAACCTTTTCGAGAGGAATTCATAGAGCCTTGTTTATCATAGTGTTTAGACCATAATTTTTTTTCTAATGATCTAGTTTTTTCTTTGGAAACTAACTTCTTTGAAGAAGAGATGAGTTTACATACCTCTGATGATTTTTGAACAAGTTTGAGCTTGTTTGCTAATCGATTCGCTCTTCGTTGAAGTTTGTTGACATATCTCATTTTTTTGTTTGTATTTGAAACACTTTGAAAGTCCATGACCTTTGAGAGAACAATAAGAGCATGTATACATGGAAGATGATTCAGACGCCCGAGATGTGTAAGCAGCTAAACACATAGTGGAACCTGTAAAATCAGAAAAAGAGTTTCCAGTAGAAACAGGTAGATCCATTTTTTCTTCCAGACCGGTTGATATTTCTTCTGAAAAAATATCGAGATTGATGTATGTATTGCTACAATTATCAAAATCAATATTTTCACAAAGAAGTGCAACACTTGACTTTTCGTCTTCATTGGAATCATAGTTGTCAGACATTTCATCAAGAGTTGCATCTAGACCTTTGTTCCCAGTGTATTTTTTACGATTTGGACACTCATTTGCAAAATGACCAAAACATTTACACTTAAAGCACTGCGGCATATCCTCGTCATCAGTTTCATCAATATCCCTTTTTTAGGAGGAACACGATTATGAGGTTTAACCGATGACCTAGGTTTATCTATGGAGAACCGTTTACTTCTCTTCAAAAGAAGATCTCTAAACTGTCTTGTGATCAAGGAGACCGACTTGTCAAGATCTTCATCTGATGAAGCCTCAGTAAGATCATCTTCAGAGATGCAAACACTTTTACTTTTGTCAAGTAATTTAGCGTTCATTTGTTCTTTGAAGGCAACATCCTTTCTTGATTTGGATGTATGATCATGATCAAAGATCTTTAACTTCCCAACCAGAGTATTTCTGGAAAGAGTTGCAAGGTTATTACCTTCAAAGATGGCATGCTTCTTAGAATCGTACCTAGATGGTAGTGATCTGAGAATTTTCATCACAATGTCCTTTTCAGGAATATTCTTACCCAACGGAAAAGATGCATTAACAATTTCAGACACTCTGTGATTAAACTCATCAAATGAATCTTCATCTGCCATACGAATGTTTTCCCAATCAGAATTTAGGTTTTGCAGCCTAGCTTCCTTTTCATACGTATTCCTTCAAATACTGTTTCTAAGATATCCCAAGCATCTTTAGACCGAGTGTACGTAGTCACATGGTGCTGAAGATCTTGGGTAATCACATGGATGATAGCATTTAACTCGTCAGAATTTTGCTTTGCAGCGAGAATCTTGGCAGATTCATATGCACCAATATCCTTAGGAACAATTGCATCTCCTTCTGCAACAACCGGAGGATTATAGCCATTAACAGCATAAACCCATGACTGAAAATCACGTGCTTGAAGAAAGGAACGCATAATAATTTTCCATCATAAGTAACTTGAGCCATCGAAGACTGGCGGTACGTTTATGGAGATATCACTTATGTTTTCCTGCTCTGATACCAACTGAAAAAGCGGGGGTCTAACAACCACACCCAATATTTTGTTCGACAATTTGAATATACAAACTCTAATATACTTTCAAGAGAATCAACTAGACAGGCAGACTCAATCTAGAGAAAAGTATATCAAAGAGTTTTATATCTCAATTCAATCTGCAATCACCAAATAAGAATCTGCGAGCCCGATTGAATAAGAGAAATAACTTGAACGGCACAAAAGACCAATGTTCAAGTGTCAATCAATTTATATCAACAACCACATGTTAGATTATCTAATTGATTGATCTTAGCGCACAACCTGTGATATTTTATTATATAACAAAATATAATGCGGAAAAGAAATAACACATGCACGGACACCAGAATTTTGTTAACGAGGAAAACCGCAAATGCAGAAAAACCCCAGGACCTAGTCCAACTTTGAACACCACACTTCTCCACCACAGCATCACTGGGAAAAGGTACATTGTCCTACACTGCCTCCTTGATAGTGTAGATCCTTTGGCGAAGCCACTTTACACTAAAACCAAGCTCCTCATATTTTCCCAAGTTAAACTCCTAATCAAAGAGTATATCTTGAGTCACAGTATTTCTAGCTCTAGTCTGTATATCATCTATGGCACGCAAGATAGCTCCTACTTGCATTGTCAAAAAGTAACTGCGTTTGGGGTTTTTGGAAACAACGGTGTGACCGTACATCTTCCATAGCTTCTCATACATATCAGCATATCCAATGGGAACGCTAAATCCAACTGGTGTATGATATTGGAGTAATTCACCGAACGGAGGATCGAAAGCAATCCCTGCATTATGGTATTCGTGCACCACTATGCGATTCTCAATTATTGGAGCTAATTCTACAGTCATGGCAACAGTTTCTTCTGAAACAGTCTCTTCTACTTTTGGCTCGATTTCTTCCGTCGTTGGAGCAACAACAGTTGAAGTTTCGATCTCCTCAACAGTTTCAGTAACGACCCTCTCATGACCTTGAAGTGCATGGATGGTTGTATCTTTATCAATAACTCTGGGGTTGCTCGAATCATCATTATTGGTTCCATTATGCTCAACTCCATCGTTTTCCACCTAATACAACGAGGATATGGATTAGAGGTTTTCAAGCTGGGAATTCGAATGGTAATCATAAAATTCAGAAGTAAAGTCAAACAACATCATCAAGATACTTCATTATGTGTCCAAGATGCAAGCAAATGACAAAATCTCACGAAAAGACGTTTTACAACAAGTCTGTCTGAAGTGATTTTACACTGCCCTGTACAAAGCGGCGATCTGGGAGCAATTACTAAGGAATCAAAGGTTCAGTCATATACCATTTTCTTCATATGGACGTGTAGGATCCAAATATTGCACAATAGTAAAGCTTGCGAAAATGTAGCAGAGCCTGCGAAATTCTAATGAGAGCCTGAGAGAACGTAGCGAGAGCCTGAGATAATATGAGCTGTAACCCACCATATATGAGCTGTCATTCATTATGTAAATACCTATATAAAGAGAAAGGCAAGAGAGAGATGGAGGATAATCAAAAAGAAAAAGGAAATAGACACTTTAGGGAGGACACATTTGTAGAGAGAGAGAAAACAAAATTTGTATTATTATTATCTTCTTCTTCCTTCTTCAACCAATAGCTCCAAATACTCATTAATGAAGTCTCAATTGTAATCCATATGTAATTACAAACAATCATAGTGAAGATCCCTAACCCCGTGGATGTAGATCACATTGATCGAATCACGTAAATCTTGTGTCTTATTTTCTATTTTCATTATCTTTATCTTTATTTTCATATCAAATAAGTTTAGATCTAGAAATCATAGTCATGATAATACAAGGGGTGTGTTGTAGGATTTCCTGCAACTACATTTTTGGCGCTAGAAACAGGGAGGAGTAAAGGATTTATCCCTCCTGTATCTTGTTGGTTCAAGAAATTTCCATGAAGATTAGCTATTGTTCATATTTTTCTAGATCTACAAAGTTTAGGTTCAAAAATGAAAATTTTATGGAAGAAATCACACTTTCAGGGAGTAAACATCTTCAACAATTCAAAGACATGAAAAGAGTGGGAGAAAGAATTAGTTGTTGTGGTGAAATTTAAGGAAAAAATGGAAGTTTCAGTGGAAGATTTTCATGTTCAGGAGAAAGCAAGAGGCATTTTGTGAAGAAACAAAGGAAAGACGAAGATAATGATAAGAGTCAGAAGTTGTGATTTCTGTCACAAACAGAAATTCGCACAGATGGTTCAAGGAAGAGCGAACAACAAATAGGTCACGGGTTCGAATTCGCAGAGACACATATTTTTCATTTTCTTCTCATTTGCATGGGAGAATAAAATAATAAGGAAAAAAGTTTTCGCAGAGAGGTTCTTGCACAATTGGTCCAGAGAGCAGTATGTGCGTTCGTGGTGGCAAGTTCGAATTCGCCTGCGAACATAGTTTTATTCTTTTTTACAGAGAGCGAAAAATGAATAATTTCGCAATATTGTTTCATTATTTCGCAAACAAGAGGCAGCACAATTGGTCATGTGCGAAGTTTATGAGCTCGTTGTCGCGTGTTCGATTCCCATCTCACGCGTGCCTTTTTCGCATATTTATATTTAAGCTATTAAGGGTGAAGATGAGGATAAAGGTTTACAGTTGTTTAGTTATTTCGCACAACAGAGTTGTCACAGATGGTTCGGTGTGATACTTCGCAAGGAGAATGTCATGGGATCAATTCTTGCCACTCGCATATTTGTTTTTGATTATTTCGCATGAGAGAGTTCGCACACTTGGTTCGCACAGAAAAGAGTTGATGATTATTTCGCACAGAAGAGAATTGATGATAATTTCGCAGAGATATTTTGCAAAGAAGAAGCTTGCACAGTTGGTCAGGAGGCATGAATGCAAGCAGGTCGCGGGATCAATTCTTGCTTCTCACATGTTTATTTTTGTTATACGAAATTTATACAGAACTGCTTCTCACGCAGTTGGAATTTGATTACTTCGCAAGACCTTTGATTATTTCGCAAGAGAGGATTAGCACGGTTGGTATGGTGCGAGAAAATCCAAGAAGCAGGTCAAGGGTTCAAGTCTCATTTCTCACACTTCTTTTTGCTGCACGAAATTCATACATTTCAAGGCATTTATTCACTTCTTTGAAAACAACAACGAATCACATAAAATCTAAGTACCACTTTCCTTGAACATTTTACTTTTACAGAAAATAAAAGATTTTTGATTTGATTTATAAAAGGCGATATAATCGCAGAATTACAGAAATTTCAGAATTACAAAGATTCCACAATTACAAAAGAAACAGAGAAAAATCTCGCACAGATCAATTTATATATTTCTCTTGAAAATTTGCTTTGCTTCAAATGAGAATGATATCTAACATGGAGAGTAGTATGAGGCAAAATAAGACCTTCCATCAACAGGCTAGTAAGACCTTTCATCAACAGGCTGCATAAGACCTCATTAGGATCATTTCCATGAAAGATGTTTATCGGATGAGACGAAACAAGTTATACAAAGGAAATCAAAACAAAGAAAAACGATTTGAACTTGCAATTAAACGAAATTTTTTGATAAAAGAAATGTTGAATACTAATCTAAATTCTTATTTGCATTACAGCATTGCATGAGGCAGAGAACGTGGAGTATAATTTCGCAATACTTCTTATTCGCAATCAAGGACGGATACTTCTTATACTTCTCAAAGGATACTTCATACTTCATACTTCTTATATATTTCGAGGATTAAGTACTTCTTATACTTCTCAAAGGATACTTCATACTTCTTATATATTTCGAGGATTGAGTACTTCTTATACTTCTTCAAGGATACTTCATACTTCGCATACTTCAAGAGATGATACTTCTTATTTACTTCGCAACACTCCGGAACTTCACAAAAGAATAGAGGCAAGTACGTACTTTTCAAGTCCAATATTTTTTCGCTCGTTCCTCCAACAACTACTACTACAAAGTGGATTTTTCCTTAAAGATCGCTCTTCAAGTAATATTCAAGGAAAAAGAGGCTAGATGTAGGATCCAAATATCGCACAATAGTAAAGCTTGCGAGAATGTAGCAGAGCCTGCGAAATTGTAATGAGAGCCTAAGAGAACGTAGCGAGAGCCTGAGATAATATGAGTTGTAACCCACCATATATGAGCTGTCATCCATTATGTAAATACCCATATAAAGAGAAAGGCAAGAGAGATAAAGGAGGATAATCAAAAAGAAAAAGGAGAGAGACACTTTAGGGAGGACACATTTATAGAGAGAGAGAAAACAAAATTTGTATTATTATTATTATCTTCTTCTTCCTTCTTCAACCAAGAGCTGCAAATACTCATTAATGGAGTCTCAATTGTAATCCATATGTAATTACAAACAATCATAGTGAAGATCCCTAACCCCGTGGATGTAGATCACATTGATCGAACCACGTAAATCTTGTGTCTTATTTTCTATTTTCATTATCTTTATCTTTATTTTCATATCAAATAAGTTTAGATCTAGAAATCATAGTCATGATAATACAAGGGGTGTGTTGTAGATATCAATCTCAAGCCAATTATTACAATTGTACTCGTACGATAGAAACAACAAGATCGGATCACACAACTACAAGAAAGTAGTATCGGTCTGGCTTCACAATCCCAATGAAGTCTTTAAGTCGTTAACCTGGTTTAGAAGAAGAAACCAAAGGTTAAAGGAGAATCGAATCTAGCTTAGCACAACTAGTATCACACAGAAGGTGTGGGGATTAGGTTTCCTAGTTGTTAGAGTTCTCCGTTATATAGTCTTTCAAATCAGGGTTTGCAATCAATGTTAGCTTGGTAGCAAAACATTCAATATTCACCGTTAGATGAAAACCTGATTAGATTCAAGCTAATATCTTTCAACCGTTAGATTGAAAACTAGCTCGTTACACACAAATGAAATGCACGTTTCTAGGATTGTGTAACCGTACCCAAACTTGTACATTTGTTGGTTCAACAATAGTCAACAAAATGGTTATCCATATGATCACTTTCATATCAACCATATTCTTCTTCACCATAACTAGTTCAAGTGACTCAAATGAACTAGTTAGAGAGTTGTTCAATTGCAAGGAAATCTTATATAACTACACAAGACACAATTGAAGCAAAAACGATTTGATTCACTCGAATTGGTTCAAGACCTATATAGCCACGGTTTACAATTTGCATTCCTTAGTTTATATAAGAATAAGTTCACAAACATCATTTTTAGATATAACCTATTCAAGTTCGCGGACTTAAGTTCCCGGACGGAGTTCACAAACTCCAGCAGAATTTCTCGGGACGAGAACTTCCGATAGTTCGCGGACTGAGTTCGCGGACTTGGCTCACGCCACCATTTCGGTTCTCTTGATCAACAAAGTTCGCAAACTTTGGTTCAAGGAATAAGGACTTATAAATATATGTGTTTCCACAACAATGCTTATATCCTCCAATGGTTATATAATCTAAACTCTCATTTCAATCATTGAAACATTCTTAGAGGACGTTGATATTCTATAGTTGTTATTCACAAACTATTTTTCGTCAAAGTAAGCAATTTTCAAAGTGATTGAAACTTTTCATGACTTTCGTCACTAGGTAAAGATGAACTTGGCTAAAGCGAAATCTTACCAACACATATTTCGAGAAATAGATAGGTATAATCTAAGTCTATATAACCATTGGAGGATATACTATTTTTCGTCAAAGTAAGCAATTTTCAAAGTGATTGAAACTTTTCATGACTTTCGTCACTAGGTAAGGATGAACTTGGCTAAAGCGAAATCTTACCAACACATATTTCGTCACTAGGTAAAGATAAACTCGGCTCGAAATAGAAAATGTGTATAATCTAAGTCTATATAACAAAACGAATTTTGTCTCAAGATAGGAGATAAATAGACTTTTGAGTGATAGATAAGTTCAAGTCTCCACATACCTTTTAGTCGATGAAAATCCACCGGTTCCTTGAGTAGTCCTTCGTCTTGTATGATGATTGCCATAGAGTTCTTGAGCTCAACTACACTTTCTATCCTAGTCCGAGACCTTAGCTATAGTATACTAGAAATCAAGACTTATAGTTTTAATCACTAACATTGACAAACATGCTTGAGATAGCAACGCATGCAAGTTCGACCGAGCAATGCTCTAAAAATCTCCCCCTTTTTCAATTTTAGTGACAAAACTATCAATACATATGGAATACGAAAAATAAATAAATTAACTTTTGTAGCTCCTATTCCACATGTCTAATCTTCAATATTACTCGAAATGTTCGTCACTTCCAAGTACTCCAATGATCCCAAAGGTTGTAAGTTCAGCATCATCGTTGTTGAAAATCCGTAGCTATAACAACGAGAAAACAAGAGTTCTCAATCATTGTTATACTGTGTCATAGTATCATTACACAACGTCAAAGTTCAATTGTATCACAACTTCAACAACAATACTATGGTGATATGTATCACTCCCCCTTAGTGAATACTCCATCTCACATGGAAACCACTCCCCCTCACATAATGATCCGAAAACCATATGTATTTGTAGTGTGAACTACATATTAATTCTCCACCTTTTTGTCAATAAAATTGGCAAAGGTACAAGAACGGGATCCTAATGAAATTTCCGAAAGAGACATTCCATGACCAAAAGAATGAAACACATATCATCTTATTTAGATGCAATATATAGCCGAGGTTAAATGCATTCATCAAGGAGTTTATAAAGATACAAGATAACCCCTATAATATTCCATAGCCGCACTCCCCACAAAGATTTGGCAATTAAGCACAAGTTCAATTAAGAACTCTCCCCCATAAAATGTCATTCCCAAAGGAACAACAAGAGCGACCTTAATTTCGAAAGAAAAGAAGGATTTCTTTGGACACAACAAATCACATACAAGTATGAATTTGAATCCAAAATACTCAATTAAATTAACCACAAGAGAACACATGATTAATTCAATCGAAAATGCTCAACATAAGTGAACTTATGGAGACTCAAAAATATACAATTAGATTAATCACAAGAGAGCCAATAATTAATCTAATCGAAATACACAACCAAACTAATCACAAAAGTAATCAATTTAATTGGTCATGCTCATCATAAGAAAACTTACGGAGCAACAACTAAATAACCAAACAAGATGATTAAATTTAGTTGAATATGCTCGACATAATGTATCTCGTGGAACGACAACTAAGCTAATCATAAAAATAATCAACTTGGACGTTTTAGTGCTCAACATAAGACACTTTACGGAGCCTCACAGTAATACATAAAATATGGATCAGGGAAGATCAATACTGCGGAATACACAAGGAATCATTCTATTTTCAATCACTACTCGCATAACGATATTCAATAGACATAATCCTTGCAAACAAAAGATTTTAACCTATCTTCCATCAAAAATTGACATAATAGGCTTAACTTTTGCATTTTTCAAAAGTTTATTCATTCTTTTATCAATACATGCATATCGAAATACGAAAGACTTTACTTTTGATATGCTATGGGAAAATCATAGTTCACGGACGCAGACACACATATCCCATAACAATATTGCAATATATAAAACCATAAAGATTAATGCTGAAAAAATCATCTTCTAAACAACTTTAGAATTTAAACCAATAAATCTAAAAACATGAAGATGAAAACGTTGGACATAGCTATGTGTAATCACAATAATGGCTATTCCAAACTCTAGTTATTCTTCTAACAAAAACAAGAGAATAGAAGATTTACTAGGCAATAAGACCTTTGAAGAATTCTTTATCGTCCCCGAACTCCTTGTCGTCAACAAGCATTGGGACATAAGGTTCATTAAGGTAGGAGTTTATATCAATAAACCTTCTTGGCTGATGATGTCGAATCATGGCCTTATGAATCTCATGAGTCTTATACACAAAAGGCTTTATTTGTTGAATCTCCTTTCGCATCTCCTTCAACTTTTCAAGAACATCAGAAAACTTCTGAGAGTTTGAAGGAACGACTCTTGGCTTCCTCACATTCCTTCTCTTTCTTTTCAAGGTAGAAGATAAAGGAGATTTCTCTTTTTCCTTCATGATTGATGGCTTAACAATCATATTAACATCTTTTCCATCAGAAGACATCACGCTTGGAGTATCCATACGCATGGGTTTGTGAGAGGAAATCAAAAATTGAACTCAACAAGTAGTCTTGAGATAAAAGAGGTTTTGAGGAAGGAAAAATGAATGTAGGGTTTCAAAACCTTTAAACAGGTTCGTACACGTCCAACTCACAACCTTATAAAGAGTAGAATTATCGATAATAACCCTCCTTTGTTGATAGACAGGGAAGAACAAAACTAAGAAAAATAAAGAAAAAACTTTTCCTAAAGCCTGAGAGGTATAAAATCATTGTCTCTTTTGATCAGGCACATGAGATAAGATTTCCAAAACAACACAATCAAGTTGCGTTGCGGTGAACAACAATTTGTCCACCACTTTCCTGTTGAGAGGAATCCACGGACCTCTGTCTATCAAAACGACTCGACCATACTTTCTTCTCTAATGGTCTTGGTTTATCCTTGGAAACTAACTTCTTAGACGAAGATAAAATCCTACATACCTCAGCGGTCTTCCGAGCAAGTTTAAGCTTATTTGCTAATTGATTTGCTCTTTGTTGAAGTTTGTTGACGTGCCTCAATTGGTGTTTGTACTTGTAACACCTTGAAAGTTCATGACCCTTTAGATAACAATATGAGCACGTCAATCTAGGATAAAAGTCAGGATTCTGAGATGTGCACGCAGCTAGATACATGGTGGAACCTGAAACATTACAAATAGAGTTTCCAAGAAATGGATCAATTTTTTCTTCCACATTAGTTGGGTTTTCTTCTGAAAGAATATCGAGATTGATGTATGTATTGCTACAGTTATCAAAATCAATATTTTCACCAAGAAGTGCAACACTTGATTTATCGTCTTCATTAGAATCATAGTTGTCAGACATTTCATCAAGAGTTGCAGCAAGACCTTTGTTCCCGGTGTATTTTCTACGATTTGGGCACTCGTTTGCAAAATGACCAAATCCTTTAAACTTAAATCACTGAGGCATATCCTCATCGTCAGTTTCATCGGTTTCCCTGTTTTTAGGAGGAATACGATTATGAGGTTTAACTGATGCTTTAGGCTTATCTCTGGAGAACCGTTTACTTCTCTTCAACAGAAGATCCCTAAACTGTCTTGTGATCATCGAGACTGACTTGTCAAGATCTTCATCTGATGAATCTGTCTCAGAGTGATCATCTTCAGAGATATACACTTTTTTACTCTTATTAAATAATTTAGTGTCCTTTTGTGCTTTGAACGCAACATCCTTAGTTTTGGATGAATGTTCGTGGTCAAAGATCTTAAGCTTCCCAACCAGCGTTTTTCTGGAGAGATTATCTAGGTTATTTCCCTCAATGATGGCATGCTTCTTAGAGTCGTATCTAGATGGCAGCGATCTGAGAATATTCATCACAATGTCCTTTTCAGGAATAGTCTTACCCAATGCAAAAGATGCATTAACAATTTTAGAAACTCTGTGATTAAACTCATCAAATGTATCTTCATCTGCCATACGAAGGTTTTCCCAATCGGAATTAAGGTTTTGAAGCCTAGCTTCCTTTTCACTAGAGTTACCTTCGAATACGGTTTCTAAGATATCCACGCATCTTTAGACCTCGTGCAGTTTGACACATGGTGCTGAAGATTTGGGGTAATGACATGTATAATGGCATTCAAACTGTCGGAATTTTGCTTTGCAGCATTTATCTCGGCAGGGGTGTATTCACCAATATCCTTGGGAACGTTTACATCTCCAACTGCCACGACGGGAGCATTATAGCCATTAACAACATATACCCATGATTGAAAATCACGTGCTTGAAGAAAAGCTCGCATAACAATTTTCCACCATAAGTAATTAGAGCCAATGAAGACTGGTGGTACGTTAATTGAGATAACACCTCTGTCCATTGAGTCGGATCGCTATAAACACAGACTTGTAAGGTCTTAAACGTGTTTGCCTGCTCTGATACCAATTGGAAAAGTGGGGGTACAACAACCACACCCAATATTTCGCTTAGCAATCTGTATGGACAAACTCCAATATACTTTCTAGAGAATCAACTAGACAGTCAGACTCAATCTAGATAAAAAGTATATCAAAGAGTTTATATCTCAATCTTTCGATTTGATATATACTCAAGAAAATAGAAATCTGCGAGTCTTTATCAAATACTGGAGAGATAACTTGGATGGTACCAAAGACCATATCCAAGTGTCAATCAATTTAAATCAACAACCAAAAGGTCGGATATTCTAATTGATTGAACAACACACAACCTGTGATATTTCAATTATATAACAAATTATAATGCGAAAAGAAATAACACAGACACCAGAATTTTGTTAACAAGGAAACCGCAAATGTAGAAAAACCCCGGGACCTAGTCCAGATTGAACACACACTATATTAAGACGCTACAGACACTAGCCTACTCCAAATTAACTTCGGTCTGGACTGTAGTTGAACCCCAATCAATCTCACACTGACCCAAGGTACAGTTATGATCCTACGTCTATGATCCCAACAGGATGCTACGTACTTGATTCCCTTAGCTGATCTCACCCACAACTAAGAGTTGCTACGACCCAAAGTCGAAGACTTTAATAAACAAATCTGCGTCACACAGAAAAGCCTACTGTAATAAATAATCTGTCTCCCACCAATATACCTATGAGTTTTGTTCTGTCTTTTGATAAATCAAGGTGAACAAGAACCAATTGATAAACTAGACTTATATTCCCGAAGAACAGCTTAGTATTATCAATCACCTCACAATAATCTTAATCGACGCAGCGAAAAAGATATTACAGAATCACAAACGATGAGACGAAGTGTTTGTGATTTCTTTTATATCTTGCCTATCGGAGATATCAATATCAATCCAATTATTATAATTGTACTCGGACGATAGAAACAACAAGATCAGATCACACAACTACAAGAAAGTAGTATCGGTCTGGCTTCACAATCCCGATGAAGTCTTTAAGTCGTTAACCTGGTTTAGAAGAAGAAACCAAAGGTTAAAGGAGAATCGACTCTATCTTAGCACAAATAGTACCACACATAAGGTGTGGGGATTAGGTTTCCCAGTTGCTAGAGTTCTCCCTTATATAGTCTTTAAAATCAGGGTTTGCAATCAATGTTAGCTTGGTAACAAAGCATTCAATATTCACCGTTATATGAAAACCTGATTAGATTCAAGCTAATATCTTTCAACCGTTAGATCGAAAACTATCTCGTTACACACAAATGAAATGCACGTTTCTAGGCTTGTGTAACCGTACCCAAACTTGTACATTTGTTGGTTCAACAATAGTTAACCAAATGGTTAGCCATATGATCACTTTCATATCAACCATATTCTTCTTCACCATAACTAGTTCAAGTGACTCAAATGAACTAGTTAGAGAGTTGTTCAATTGCAAGGAAATCTTATGTAACTACACAAGACACAATCGAAGCAAAAACGATTTGATTCACTCGAATCGGTTCATGAACTATATAGCCACGGTTTGCAATTTGCCTTAGTTTATATAAGAATAAGTTCACAAACATCGCTTTTAGATATAACCTATTCAAGTTCGCGGACTTAAGTTCCCGGACGGAGTTCACAAACTCCACTAGAATTTCTCGGGACGAGAACTTCCGTCAGTTCGCGGACTGAGTTCGCGGACTTGGCTCACGCCACCATTTCGGTTCTCTTGATCAACAAAGTTCGCAAACTTCGGTTCAAGGAATAAGGACTTATACATATATGTGTTTCCACAACAATGCTTATATCCTCCAATTGTTATATAATATAAACTCTCATTTCAATAATTGAAACATTCTTAGAGGACGTTGATATTCTATAGTTGTTATTCACAAATTATTTTTCGTCAAAGTAAGCAATTTTCAAAGTGATTGAAACTTGTCATGACTTTTGTCACTAGGTAAAGATGAACTTGGCTAAAGCGAAAGCTTACCAACACATATTTCGAGAAATAGATAGGCGAGATAAACTCGGCTCGAAATAGCAAATGTGTATAATCTAAGTTTATATAACAAAACGACTTTTGTCTCAAGATAGGAGATAAATAGACTTTTGAGTGATAGATAAGTTCAAGTCTCCACATACCTTTTAGTCGATGAAGATCCACCGGTTCCTTGAGTAGTCCTTCGTATTGTATGATGATTGCCATGGAGTTCTTGAGCTCAACTACTCCGAGACCTTAGCTATAGTAGACTAGAAATGAAGACTTATAGTTTTAATCACTAACATTGACAAACATGCTTGAGATAGCAATGCATGCGAGTTCGACCGAGCAATGCTCTAACAATCTCCCCCTTTGTCAATTTTAGTGACAAAACTATCAATACATATGGAATACAAAAATAAATAAATTAACTTTTGTAGCTCCTATTCCACATGTCTAATCTTCAATATTACTCGAAATCTTCGTCACGTCCAAGTACTCCAATGATCCCAAAGGTTGTAAGTTCAGCATCATCGTTGTTGAAAATCCGTAGCTATAACAACGAGAAAACAAGAGTTCTCTATCATTATTATACAGTGTCATAGTATCATTACACAACGTCAAAGTTCAATTGTATCAGAACTTCAACAACATTACTATGGTGATATGTATCACTCCCCCTTAGTCAATACTCCATCTCACATGGAAACCACTCCCCCTCACATAATGATCTGAAAACCATATGTATTTGTAGTGTGAACTACATATTAATTCTCCCCCTTTTTGTCAATAAAATTGGCAAAGGTACAAGAACGGGATCCTAATGAAATTTCCGAAAGAGACATTTCATGACCAAAAGAATGAAACACATATCATCTTATTTAGATGCAATCATATAGCCGAGGTTAAATTCATTCATCAAGGAGTTTATAAAGATACAAGATAACCCCTATAATATTCCACAGCCGCACTCCCCACAAAGATTTGGCAATTAAGCACAAGTTCAATTAAGAACTCTCCCCCATAAAATGTCATTCCCAAAGGAACAACAAGAGCGACCTTAATTTTGAAAGAAAATAAGGATTTATTTGGACACAACAAATCACATACAAGTATGAATTTGAATCCAAAATACTCAATTAAATTAACCACAAGAGAACCCATGATTAATTCAATCGAAAATACTCAACATAAGTGAACTTATGGAGACTCAAAAATATACAATTAGATTAATCATAAGAGAACCCATAATTAATCTAATCGAAATACACAACCAAACTAATCACAAAAGTAATCAATTTAATTGGTCATGCTCATCATAAGAAAACTTACGGAGCAACATCTAAATAACCAAACAAGATGATTAATTTAGTTGAATATGCTCGACATAAAGTATCTCGTGGAACAACAACTAAGCTAATCATAAAAATAATCAACTTGGCCGTTTTAGTTCTCAACATAAGACACTTTACGGAGCCTCACAGTAATACATAAAATATGGATCAGGGAAGATCAATACTGCGGAATACACAAGGAATCATTCTATTTTCCATCACGACTCGCATAACGATATTCAATAGATATAATCCTTGCAAACAAAAGATTTTAACCTATCTTCCATCAAAAATTGACATAATAGGCTTAACTTTTGTATTGTTCAAAAGTTTATTCATTCTTTTATCAATACATGCATATCGACATACGAACGACTTTACTTTTGACATGCTATGGGACAATCATAGTTCACGGACGCAAACACACATATCCCATAACAATATTGCAATATATAAAACCATAAAGATTAATACTGCAAAAATCATCTTCCAAACAACTTTAGAATTTAAACCAATAAATCTAAAAACATGAAGATGAAAACGTTGGACATAGCTATGTGTAATCACAATAATGGCTATTCCAAACTCTAGTTATTCTTCTAACAAAAACAAGAGAATAGAAGATTTACTAGGCAATAAGACCTTTGAAGAATTCTTTATCATCCCCGAACTCCTTGTCGTCAACAACCATTGGGACATAAGGTTCATTAAGGTAGGAGTTTATATTAATAAACCTTCTTGGCTGATGATGTCGAATCACAGCCTTCTGAATCTCATGTGTCTTATACACAAAAGGATTTATTTGTTGAATCTCCTTTCGTATCTCCTTCAACTCTTCAAGAACATCAGAAAACTTCTGAGAGTTTGAAGGAACGACTCTTGGTTGGTACCAAAGACCAATATCCAAGTGTCAATCAATTTAAATCACCAACCAAGGTCGGATATTCTAATTGATTGGAAAATGCACAACCTGTGATATTTCAATTATATAACAAAATATAATGTGGAAAAGAAATAACACAGACACCAGAATTTTGTTAACGAGGAAACCGCAAATGCAGAAAAACCCCGGGACCTAGTCCAGATTGAACACAAACTGTATTAAGCCGCTACAGACACTAGCCTACTCCAAATTAACTTCGGTCTAGACTGTAGTTGAACCCCAATCAATCCCACACTGATCCAAGGTACAGTTATGCTCCTACGTCTCTGATCCCAGCAGGAAGTTACGTACTTGATTCCCTTAGATGATCTCACCCACAACTAAGAATTGGTACGACCCAAAATCGAAGACTTTAATAAACAAATATGCATCACACAGAAAAGCCTATGGTAATAGATAAATCTGTCTCCCACGGATATACCTACGAGTTTTGTTTTGTCTTTTGATAAATCAAGGTGAACATGAACCAATTGATAAACCAGACTTATATTCCCGAAGAACAGCCTAGTATTATCAATCACCTCACAATAATCTTAATCGACGCAGCGAAAAAGATATTACGGAATCACAAACGATGAAACGAAGTGTTTGTGATTTATTTTATATCTTGCCTATCAGAGATATAAATCTCAAGACAATTATTACAATTGTACTCGTACGATAGAAACAACAAGATCGGATCACACAACTACAAGAAAGTAGTATCGGTCTGGCTTCACAATCCCAATGAAGTCTTTAAGTCGTTAACCTGGTTTAGAAGAAGAAACCAAAGGTTAAAGGAGAATCGACTCTAGATTAGCACAACTAGTATCATACATAAGGTGTGGGAATTAGGTTTCCTAGTTGTTAGAGTTCTCCCTTATATAGTCTTTCAAATCAGGGTTTGCAATCAATCTTAGCTTGGTAACAAAGCATTCAATATTCACCGTTAGATGAAAACCTGATTAGATTCAAGCTAATATCTTTCAACCGTTAGATTGAAAACTAACTTGTTACACACAAATGAAATGCACGTTTCTAGGCTTGTGTAACCGTACCCAAACTTGTACATTTGTTAGTTCAACAATAGTCAACCAAATGGTTAGCCATATGATCACTTTCATATCAACCATATTCTTCTTCACCATAACTAGTTCAAGTGACTCAAATGAACTACTTAGAGAGTTGTTCAATTGCAAGGAAATCTTATGTAACTACACAAGACACAATCTAAGCAAAAACGATTTGATTCACTCGAATCGGTTCATGAACTATATAGCCACGGTTTGCAATTTACATTCCTTAGTTTATATAAAAATAAGTTCACAAACATCGTTTTTAGATATAACCTACTTATGTTCGCGGACTGGGTTCGCGGACTTAAGTTCCCGAACGGAGTTCACAAACTCCAGCAGAATTTCTCGGGACGAGAACTTCCGCCAGTTCGCAGACTGAGTTCGCGGACTTGGCTCACGCCACCATTCCGGTTCTATTGATCAACAAAGTTCGCAAACTTCGGTTCAAGGAATAAGGACTTATACATATATGTGTGTCCACAACAATGATTATATCCTCCAATGGTTATATAATCTAAACTCTCATTTCAATCATTGAAACATTCTTAGAGGACGTTGATATTCTATAGTTGTTATTCACAAACTATTTTTCGTCAAAGTAAGCAATTTTCAAAGTGATTGAAACTTGTCATGACTTTCTTCACTAGGTAAAAATGAACTTGGATAAAGCAAAAGCTTACCAATACATATTTCGAGAAATAGATAGGCGAGATAAACTCGGCTCGAAATAGTAAATATGTATAATCTAAGTCTATATAACAAAACGACTTTTGTCTCAAGATAGGAGATAAATATACTTTTGAGTGATATATAAGTTCAAGTCTCCACATACCTTTTAGTCGATGAAGATCCACCGGTTCCTTGAGTAGTCATTCGTCTTGTATGATGATTGTCATGGAGTTTTTGAGCTCAACTACACTTTCTATCCTAGTCCGAGACCTTAGTTATAGTAGACTAGAAATCAAAACTTATAGTTTTGATCACTAACATTGACAAACATGCTTGAGATAGCAACGCATGTGAGTTCGACCGAGCAATGCTCTAATAACTATAAGACAAAGATTGCAGCTCAGGGTTTCAAGCATGGACAGGTGGTATGAATAATCATTTGAAGATATGTAAGAAGAAGCCTATAGAGGAAAAAGGACAACAAACTCTTGATTTTCAACCGGCTAGGCTAGGAGAGGAAGGAAAATTGGTTGCGGTAACTTTTAATCAAGATGCATGTACAAAGGCAGTGATTTTATTTGTGATTTTAGATGAGCAGTTGTTTAGAGTGGTTGAAGGAGAAGGGTTCAAGGAACTTTGTAGGATACTTGAATCTAGATTCAAGATCCCTTCTCATATGACCATTTCGCGGGGTGTATTAAATTTGTATGAAGCTGAAAAGGAGAAGATGAAGAACTACTTCAACGCAAACAATGTGAGAGTTTGTCTTACCACCGACACATGGACCTCAAATGGCCAAAATAAAAGCTACATGGTTATAACTGCGCATTTCATTGATAAAGATTGGAAGCTGCACAAACTGGTAATCAACTTTTTTCCAAATTTTAGGTCATTCAGGTGAGGTAATTGGGAAGATTTTAGAGGAATGTTTGTTAGATTGAGAACTTCCTGGGGATTTTACTATTACGCTTGACAATGTTAGTGTTAATGATTTAGCCATTGATTATCTAAGGAAGGATGGTCATTTAAAGGAGTAAGTGATTAGTTCAAATGGTGTACTGAATACTAAGTTTATGCAAGTTAGATGTGCTGCTCATGTGCTTGCACTTGTTGTGAATGCTGGCTTGGGAGAGTATCACATGGCCGTTAAGAGAATAAGGGCAGTGGTGAAGTATGTGATGGGTTCTCCTGCTAGGTTGAGTAAGTTTATGGATTGTGCTAAACAAGAAAAGTTAGATTGCAGAAAATGTTTAGTTTTAGACGTGGATACAAGATGGAATTCCACTTACATGATGTTGGAAGCTGCTTGTAGATATCATGTTCATCGTTGTTTTGCTTGATCCACGTGAGAAAATGAAAGGTTTAAATTTTATTCTTGATACTTTAGATATCACGAGTCCGTCATTACGTAAACACTTATCGACTTATGTGAGAACTGATTTTCAAGAACTTTTCGAAGAGTACAAGTGTCTGTATGCAAATGATGAAAACATGTCTAGTGCCACAAGTACTGGTGATAATGTTACTCAATCTTCTGGAGTTACTGATGATGAAGATTCCGCGTATGCTAGTCTTATAGCAGAGAGAGCAAGAGAAGATGAGGAGGATGACAATGTTGAGGGGAGAACTGACTTGGAGTTATATTTAGAGGAGAAACGTGAACCGAGAATCAGCCCTGCCGGTGTTCAGTTTGAAATTTTAGGTTGGTGGAGGACTAATAGTACAAGGTATCCTGTATTATCACACATGGCGAGAGATATACTACCCATACCAGTCTCTTCTGTTTCCTCGGAATCTGCCTTTAGTACTGGAAGGCGCGTTATTGATCCATATCAAAGTTCACTGCTGCCTAAGACAGTTGAGGCGTTGATTTGCACGCAAAGCTGGTTACGGACACTGGTTGATCTTGATCCAAACACCTTAGGAACTGATGATGCCGAAGATGTTTCAGGTATTTTCTCTACTCACTGTTTGTAAAATTCTGATTTGTTATTTTCTCTACTCATTGTTTGTCACTTATTGATGTAATTTCTTGCAGAATTTTTAGGTTCTCTTGCAACTTCTAAGTTCATCCGCATTGACATAGATGATGATGAAGAAGAAGATTCAACTTTGTTATCGTGAATTTGATTATAAATGATTTAATGGGTTAACGGTAAGTTTTTCTAGTTTGTAGTTTTAGTGGTTGATTTTTTTTTTAGAATAAAACTTATATTTGTTTAAGCATATGCGTAGCCAAGTTGAAACAATGAACTGTCAATAATGTGAGTACTCTCCTTTACGCCCAAATAACTTAAACTCAGGCCATTTCCTTTGAAGGTAGATCATCTTAGTCAACTGTTATGAATGTTCATGGCTTACTTTACTTGTAACTTCTTCAATATCAGTACAATTTCGTTGCAGTTTGATTGGTTGAGGTGATAATATAACATTCACATTAGAAATGCATATTCCAGTAAAAGGATCATCCTCAATTCCAGCTAAACGAATGTTTATTGTTTAGTGCTTGTCTAACATAGTGGTTGCTAATCTTGATGTTCTTAGTTACATTATGTACCATTGCACTGATCATGATTGAGAAATTCATATTTAACTCGAGTTTGTGTACGTGCACTGATCCTGTGGAATACCCAATTTATACACATGCAAAGTGTATTCATTGTAACAAACTATTTCCTGTCGACCCTTTTAGGAATGAGACCTCTATGTTGATTTTCCATCTAAAGATGTGTAGTCAGTTATGATTATGAATTTTTGATGTTTTTCGTTTTTGTTATTAAGGAGAAACTAGACTCTTTAAAATTTAATGTTTCTATCAGTATGTATTGGAAGTTGGAACATTTGATGTAACAGGTTCAGAAAAATTTGCATGTCGGTTTTGTGAGACTGACAGATATAAAAAATTTCAGTGACTTAGCTGGTTAACCAAAAACCGAATGGTTTTATACATAACCGAGTTGGAACCGAACCGAACAAAACCGAACTACCTTAATGGTTTCATCGGTTTTCATTATTGGAAAACCAAGTACTTTGGTTTCGGTTTTGGTTTTGCCAAAAACCGATGAAAACCGAACCGTGTGCAACCCTAGTTCCTGGAGTGGTGATTCTCCACCATTATGTATCCCTTCAAACCTCAGTTTTAATGAGGTAATTTAATAAATTATGGTTTGTTCAAGCCCATCTTTCCCTAAAAAAAACATGAAAACAATATTTTCTATTTTAGCATCCTCAGCAGCTCGAATAGTCTGAACACGACGCTTCCGAGTAGGTGTATCCCACTGAAACACCCATTGGCTATAAGCTGGAAGGTGACAATGCATCTTGAGGAGCTCCATAAGGATACCATCAACATCGTCCCACCTGAAGATCTAGTGACGCACGATCCGAAGAGGGCACAAAACCATTTCGGGACATTAGTCTTGCGAAGCGTGAAATTGCTGGAAACAAGAGGATCCAAATAGGGAAGAAGCTGAGGACCCTTCAGTGGACGATGATTCCGCGAGATATCCACACTGGATCCTTCAAATTTCTCTATGAGTTGATAAGACCAATAGTTCTCTAGGAAGTTCTCTGGTGCACAGAAACTGGAAATAGACGGATCGAGCTCATTCTTCTCATGGACGATGAAACGACCTTGGCTGCGACGAGCACTTTCCGAAGGAGACTTCAGTAATTCTTATAGGGTTGAAACACATCTAGCTCTCTGAGGAGCAGCCAGAGCGAGAACCTTGTACTAAAAGGAGCTCAGTGGACAATAAAGACTTGGAAACCCGAAATTCACAATACATCCAATCACTTATTTTTTATTACGTGGATAGCTTATCACACTCGCACTGCTAAAAAATGCTCTAGCATCGCGAGTAAATATACTTCCCCCAAAATTTAGGAACATTGGCAGATTGACTACCCTACCGTACTATTTATTTTATTTGTGTCCAAGAGTCTTTTGTCAAATGAGATGAACATTAGAACCGTTCGCGTTGTAAAAAGATGAAAGAGAGTGAGTCGTACACCTCTTTCCACCCACCTTAATTATTGAGTCAAAACCACCTGTTTTGGGTCAAAACCACTAAATCTCTTACAATACCACCCTTCTTTATCTCAATTTTCCTATTCAGATCCTCCTTTCTCCCTGATCCCCCCCCCCCCCTTTTCGTTTTATTTCTTTCTAGTTTTCTCCCTATGCCCGTTGTGCTTCTCTTAATTCTGTGTTTCTTGTAAGTTTTCCCTTTGTTTCTCATATCTCGGTGGAAAAAAAATCTTGTTCTTCTTCTATCATCTGGTACCATTTTTTTGCTAAGCTTTTCTATCTTTGCTGCTTTTTGTGTTACCAATTTCTTTTAAGTTCCATCATTTGAGTTTTGAAAAGAAGAGAATCAAAAGGATTTCCGTGATTTAGAGGTTCTTCCACCCCCTGTGTAGGTGGATTTGGTATTGTCTTTAGATTTTTATCCTTTCTCTTCAGTTTCTCTCATGGAGATATCAGTTGTTTAATCAACTGGAGTTAAATCTTAACTCTAAAAAACCCTTTGTTAATCAGCTTTTTGGGATTATTTCCCTTAATGATCAAGCATATCGATTTATGGCCTCAAGTAATAGTAGTAACGGAGACGATACCTTGGTTGATGAAGGTTTAGCATCCCCTCCTGCTTGTGTTGTTGAAGATTCGGAGAAGAATACTAGTTTCCCGGTGACTGATATCATCCCTCCCGGTGACCTTCATCTAACTTATGTCGACAAAGGCTCCGACCATGTCACTCTGAAGAAGGATTCAATTGATTTTAATTTCTATGAAGAGAAGGAACGAATTACGGTGTTCAACGATAGTATGTCTATTGAAACCGGAATTTCAGGTAATTGCAAGTTTAAAGTTTCCGGCGAAAGCAACTATACCGGCGTAGCAAAAGGAACAAAGGGTTATAACAGCTTACCGGAAGATGAAGTTGGGGGTTCAGGTGACCTAATTTTAGGTCAACTTTCTTCTTTTGACATAAGTGTTACTCATAGACTAAATGTGAACAATGGGCTTGTAGTCAACTTTGTAGCCTGTTGGTGTTGCTTCTACTTGTGGGATTTATTGGGCCTACCCTGTCTTATGAAGAAAAGAAGCAAAAAACCAAGGGAAGTTGTTATATCGATAATGAATCCTCAGGTGAGGTTTGGTAACAGCTTAAAAGCTTCAGGTGATTTAGTTGCTGGTCAAGCCAAGTTCCGATCTTTCACGGGTCAATGGTCCGGCCAAGGCAAAGGCTGGTCTGTTCAAAGTCAAAGGTTGGGTAATATCAAGTTGTCTAGCCAAGACAATCTCTTCACCTACTTGCAGAACTTCATGTCGTCAAAATCTTCAAGTACAATCAGAGCCTTAGCAAGTCTCAGGTATTTCATACCTCCTTATGATCCTCTCTACACAACTGATACTAAGGTTTGTAGACAGATTAAACATGATCTTTATTTGTTCTCGCCTGAATGGAGGGGTTTATCTCTTTTTTCCCTCAAGAAGCATGTTAGAACCTGTACGACTACCTTGATGGGTGAGATTGCTTTGGAATTCCATTATCCAGGATATATGTTGAGTATTTCCCTTACCACTAATGGTAATATACTTTTGAATCTAAATTGTTGGAGAAGTAGTTGTCTAGGTAGGAACCCTAAGGATGGTTGTGTTTTTAAGGGTGATTATAGAGGTTACCATTATTCTAACTGTTTAAGGCTTGATGGTTACTTATTTTCTCGAGAATGGAAGTGCTTTAATATCTTGGTTCTTACAAATTATAATACCAACTGTTTGAATATGCCTCTGGGATATAAATATGGTGGGAACTCCTGTAGGGATGATAAAGTAAATGAGCAGCATGCTGATGATTGTTGTGTCCTGAATCAAATTGTAAGACATGATCTCACAATTATGTGTACCTTCAGAGCTTTTCACAAGTTAAAAATCTTAAAGATTAATACTTCAAGGCAGATCAAACTAGATTTTTATTTGTTCTCTCGGGATTTGAATGGTCTAATCTCCTTTGCTCTTTTTGAGTGTGAAACATATTATTTGACATCCTTTGAAGATGAGCTTACTTGTTGGGATCTATTCTCCATGGATGATTATAATTTTACTAGGAACTGTAGTCTTTTCTTTTTTTACTCGGTCAACTTAAAAATAAAATAAAAAGCGAAACTGTACAGGGACTAGGCTATATTAGCGCTAAGCCATTAGACTGCACGCCAATAAGACCTATTTGAAACGAAAATAAACCTCTCCAGGCCATTCAACAGACTGAATGAAACCTGGCCGACCCTCATAAAACTCATAAATTTCTTCAGCCAACAAACATGCTTGTTTGGCCGAGGCATCAGCTGAAAAATTAGCCTCTGTAGCTATGAACATAGCTAATATTGTTGTACAAACCTCTTCGCCATTCTCCACTTCTGCATTAGCTGCCACGACAACTCCCCTTTATGAAGAGCTAATATGCAACTCATCGAATCCGATCTGACGCATAGATTTTTGACATTCCACCTTTGAGCAACAACCGCGCCATAGATAACCGCACACACTTCAACATAGTAGTTGGTCTGCCAGCCCGGTCCAACACAGAAAACTCCCAGAACTGCCGAGTTAGAATCACGAAAAACTACACCAGAACAGCTTGGCCCGGGTTGCCAAGTGATGCACCATCACAACAGATCATAAGCTCACATGGATTAGGCGGCGTCCAAGTAACTTCAATTGGAACAGAGTGCTTGCAAGATCTGTGCTTCACTCTAAAGAAATTCAAAATGCAAATCATCTAAGGTGTTGTACATGTGGCCCTTCATTCTAATTGAGTTATCACGAATTACCTGATAAACCCGTCCCTTAAATTCAAGCCATCGTACACGCATGTTCTCATAATAAGCCTTATTGTGCAGCTTCCATAACTCCGTAACTATTGCAAGATTTGCAACAAGCCACAAATCTTTTATCATCCTACTACGCCCTTTTGCAACCTTGTAAGAGGCCACAAGATCTTCATTCGGTTTCATTTTAAAAATATCAGTCGCCCAATCTCAAATCTTCTTAGCAATTTTGCAATGCCAAGTGATATGGCTGACATCTTCGCAATTCTCTCTGCACAGGCGACACATAGAAGGCATCTCCCTACCTGTCTTCTTAATGATGTTATCTTCAGTAGAGCAACATTGTTTATTAAATAACTTCCAGTACTGTACACTTAAGGTAGGATGTACAACACTTCTAGTGAAAAGAGCCGCAGTTGGCGAAACTTCCGCAGGTGCCCTGATGGCAGCCTTAGCCGACTTGACAGAGAATACGCCCTTGCTGTCCAAGTCCCAAATTTTGTAATCATCTCCACCACCAATAAGAGGCAAATTTTCAACATCAATATTGCAACGTAACATCAATTCCTTAGTCTTTGGAGGAATAACCCAAGAACCATCAACAATAATATCATTAACCTTGGCCTTAAAATCATTAGGACCCTTTTTAATGATGCCAAGCTTTTGCGCAATTGAAAAATCAACACACCAATTATCAAAAAATAAGGAAGTATTAGCACCATTACCTATAATTGAGCGCATATGTTTTTGCAAAAAGTTATACACCAATCTGATTCCAGGAAAAACCGAAGAACCCAATTTATAATCTATCAAGTTGCCATTTAACTTGAAATACTTCGCCTTCAAAAATCTGGCCCAAGTCTTATCAGAGTCACGAATAGAAACCCACAACTTCATAAGCATGGCCCTATTAACATCAATCAATTTCTTAAGACCAAGACCACCTTCACGCATTGGACGACATAAGTCATCATAAAGAACCGTAGAGTATTTACGTTTCTCAGCATCTCCAGACCACATGAAATTTCGAATGGCCCTCTCAACTGACATGATAGCCCTACATGGCCACTTATACACAACTATGGAATGAAGCAAATAACTAGAAATCAGTGATTTAATCAAAACTAGTCGAGCCTGAAAAGATAAGAGCTTACCCTTCCAACCTGCCAGTTTATCCATAATCTTCTCCATTACTTGCCAAACATGAATATGACGCACAATACCAGGTTTTAATTGGATTCCCAAATATTTAACTGGGAATAGCGCCCTTTCGATGCCCATATAATTTGCAATAGCAACAACACGAGAATGCTTGTCACCACCATAATAGAACTTGTTTTTGGCATAACTAACGTATTGACCAGAAGCAAGTTGGTACATACCAAGCATCTCCTTCAAATGCTGCAAACTGTGAAGATTACCCTTACAGAAAATAAGAATATCATCCGCAAAGAGTAAATGAGTTGGCGCAACACCTTTCTTTCTCACCATATGGTGCATACTTCTTGCTGCAAACAACTTAGAGAGATTCCGGCTCAAAACATCTTCAATAAGAACAAAAATCAAAGGTGAAAGAGGATCACCTTGACGCAGACCTCTAGTGATACTGAAAAAACCTTCAGGGCTACCATTAATCATAATAGAAATCCGAGCAGAGTTAAGAATATTAAGCAGCCACGAACACCATGCATCAGAAAAACCATATTGCGAAAAACCTCACAACAAATTCCCAACTAACCGTGTCAAAAGCTTGGGCTATATCCAGTTTGAGGCCAACATTACCATGCTTCCTTTCCACACTAATCTCATTGATCAGTTCCGACGCCAAAGCTATGTTTTCATGAATGTTTCTTCCCTTCATAAACGCCACTTGCTCCTCAGAAATCAATTTATTCAGCACTGTACCAAGTCTGGTAGCCATAATCTTTGTAATGATTTTGAAGAAAAATTGCTTAAACCAATTGGCCTATAGTCCTTAATAGCATCAGATTTGTTATTTTTTGGGATTAGAACAATAAAACTAGAGTTAATGCCATTAGGAATTTTCCGCATCGCCCAACAGTTTGCAATAGCATTAAAAAGATCTCTAGAAATAATGTTCCAACAACTCTAAAAAACCTGTAAATCCATCAGGGCCAGGTGCAGAGTCTGCGCCCAAATCGAAAACTGCTTCCTTAACTTCATCCAAAGACGGAATAGCATCCATAAAAGCACTTTCAGCAGCTGAGATGCTTTCATGCTCATATCAAACAACTTTGGATCAATATGCACCCTCCACCATTGAATTTTGCACGGTAGTGATCAACAATGTAATCCTTAATTTCATCCTGCAAAATCAAAGTAGAGTTAGTAGAAATCTTCAATTCAGTGATTGTGTTTTGGCTTCTCCTCATGCATATGATGTTGTGGAAAAATCGAGTATTTTGATCACCATCTTCCAACCAATTAGTTCTCGATTTTTGTTTAAGCATAACTGCCAACTCAGTTCGCACCTCATCAACATCCTTTCTAGCATCGGCAACCTTCAAAAATTGTAACTCACACCCAACATTTTGATCCAGAATATCATTCTCCTTATCAAGATTCAATTCCGCTTGCTTTAAACGAAACTGAACATCCCCAAACACAGTTCTATTCCAAATCTTCATGGCTTCCTTCAGTCTCTTCAACTTAGAAGTGAAAACAAAAGGAGGCGCACCATCCATCCTAACACTCCAACTTTCCTTTACAAAATCCAAAAAAGATGGATGAGAAAGCCACATTTTCTGAATTCTAAAAGGAGCCCTATTCGTCCTTGGACTGTCAAAAGCAAAACCAAACAGAGGGGAATGATCAGAGCAAACTCTTGGCATAGCTTTACACCTCCAGTTAGCGTACTTATCATACCAAGCATCGTTTATAACAACCCTATCATGTTTAGAAACGATTCTATGTATTCCACTCCGACAATTAGGCCAAGTATATTTCTTCCCAATAGCATCCGCTTCCACCAAACCATTGTCAGATATCCAACATCGAAACTCATTCATATAAATTTCTTTAATCGGCCTACCACCCTTCTTTTCGTCCAAACGCAAAACGCAATTAAAATCCCCCAACACCAACCACGAAATAGATATAAATCCCAACCCCATTTGACGCCAAAGAGATCTCCTTGCCACCGCGTCAAAAGAAGCATGAACTGCCGTGATATAATCACCAGAAAAATCCAAAGTGATAGCTTGTTTTGAAGAGGATAAAACATTCGGCCTTGCCAGAGAATTCCTCCAAAACACCCAAATGTTACCTCTCTCACCATTCACCTCATTAGTAATAACATCTTCACAAAAATCAAACAAATTTAAATTCCTAACAAAACGTGTAGTGCAACGAACCTGCGGCTCCGCAATACATATTACGTCAGGATTGTGCAAGTGGTAAAGCTCAATCAACTTGGCCCTTACACCATCCTTAGCCAAGCCTTGAGCATTTCAATAAAAGACACGCATTAATTAACCCTGCTCTTTGAAGGGCTTGTCGAACCCTGTCTGGAAGATCTACCACCTCAAGTTTGAACTTGACTAACATTTGCCACAGTAACAGTCTTCTTTTTAGTAACCTTTGGTTTTTTCTTCTTGTCAGCCAATTCCTTCTTCTCACGATCATCTTGTTCTTTTTTAGCAAGTAATTCCAAATTTCTTGCATCATCTTCTGCTGCCTTGGAAGTAGTTGTTGATACCTGATCCACCGTATCCACAACTTCATCATCAGTTTCAATAACTACCTCATCAGTCTCTTCGGTCCCAGTTTCAAATCTATTAGAAAGCGTTAAGTTCTCTAAAGATTTAGCCGGAGTAGATATTCTTGAAGTTTTAGTGGCCTCACTAAAACTAGCATCATCATGATCACCCATAGGAGTTGGAGAACAAGCTGCTACCTCATTATCTACAGGTTCACTTTCGTTGATATTAACCAAAATTGGTTGAGTTGCGGCATGTTGCTTTTCTAAAACCTTCTTTATCAAATTCTCTAGCCCTGTCTTAGCCATCTATTGTTGAATTGTAGCAACCTCAGCATCAACTTCTCGTTGTCGTGCCGCCTCTTTCATAGCCTCATAATTCTTATAAGCTTTCATCTCTTGCATCTCAAGATTAGCATCATCCTCCTTGCGAAAATTATCCCGCATATTTTCCGCAATTTCCTCACCATCATTGCGCAAAATTGGTTTCGCACCATCATTGTGCTTCTCAGGATGAGACGCACCATCATCATTGGCACCATCATTGCGCTGCACAGAATGGGAAGCACCATCATTGCGCGCCTCAGACAGTGACGCACCATCATTGTGCGCCATGGACATTGACGCACCATCATTGTGCGTCTCTGATCTTTTACCTTCTTCACCCGATTTCTCACCATTACTAGCACTATTCTCAGGGAAAATGGTATGTTTTCCAGTAGCAATCTCAAGGATTGATAGGTTCTTCATTGTTTTAGGATCATCACCAGGTTTGTTTGTTTGATCCTTCTCAATAATTGGTTGCAGCGGTGGATCTTCTGGCATGTTCTTCTTTCCATCATGTTTAGGAATTCTTTCTTTTTGCCAGAAATTCTTAAGGTCATCCATATCGGCTTCAATTGATTTTTTGATCTCAGGATCAGTTTCTTCATCAACTTTGTCTTTCAAATCATCATACTTTTTTGTTCTACAATCGGATTTCTTATGGCCGATAGATTTGCAATAATCGCAAAAAATTGGCATGTTTAAAATTTCGTAATCTTGAACAAAAATTTCTTTGTTCTCTTCACCATCTATCAGAATCCTTCCTAAAGGTTGCGAGAAATCTATATCAATCAAAGCAGCAGCAAAGTAGCCATATTCATGACGCAGAGTTCTTGGATCGACAGAAACCGGCTTTCCAATCCCTCTAGACATTCGAAAAATCGTATCTTCATCCCAAAAATCCATTGGAAGAGCCGTGAAACGAACCCAAACAGCAGCCCTAGTAATCTGATCCTTCCCCGGATCAAATATAGGCGTCCATGGATGATTTTTAAGCTGTTGAAACCCAATTTCAGATTTAATCTTCCACGGGCCATCATAGCTTACTCGTTTTCGATCATCTTCATTGTCAAGCTTAATAACAAAGTATCCCTTCTTCCATGGAATAAATTGAACCGAACCTGATAGCTTCCATTGATTCAATAATTCTTTTTTAACATCTTCGAATTTGAGGGTTTTGAAAAATATCAAACGCCCAACCAAACTAAACCTCCACACAGCCTTAATTCTAGCATGAGTCTCCCGCGGGATTTTAACCAAAACATCATTGTTCGTTGTAGAATGAAATCGAGGATGAGAGAGCGTATCAGCATCAATCTTTGATAAAACATGTGTTCTCTTCTTTAATATAGCCGCATAAGTGCCTTCTTTATGCACACCATGATTGCCATCTTCAATCGGATTCCCATTCGCGCTATGGTTGCCATCTTCGAGTTGTTTCCTATTCACGGGAGAACTAGGGTTTGCAGCAATATTTTTTGGAACATAAACACGCCTATTGTGTGAATGATTCTAATTATTCCTTCTTGTTTGATCATCATGTTGATCGCCTAAAACAGGCGAATTGTTGTTTTGATTTTGCGCCATTAGAGCGCAAAATCAAGAGAAAACCTAAAGAACACAAAAGAAAAAAGGGAGGGAGAAAAAAACCGGAGCTTCCTTACTAGGAACTGTAGTCAGTCTACATCTTCGGGGATTTGGGCTGGAAATTCTTTTATTTGGCAAGGATATAAGGAGCTTTCTTTCATTAGGTACATTTGGTCTTTGTGGATGTCTATTTGGATTTTTTTCGCTTCCTGGCGGTATTTGAAGGATCTTTTAGTTATGTTCTTCCCTTACAATCAGTCTGGTATCTTAAACACTTGTGATTGTTTTCAAGACTTCAGTTTGCACTTCTATTTGATATACCTCGACATCAGACCTTCAAGCCATTTTACTCCTTCGGCGAGGGCTTGGGCAGTGAGTACATATATCTGTTATGAGTATATGATGCATTCTGTTGATGATCACAAGGGGATTGCTTGGATGAGGAATGAGTATGTGTTTGAAGTTCTCCTTGGTTTCTTTCTTAGCTATTTGTTCTGTGCTGATTGCACTATCGCGGTTCCATCATCAATTTCTCTTAGGGCTGATTTTGTTGCTGATGTTTATGTTCTTAGCTGCAATTCTTCGGATTGACAGCATTATTATTACTATCATTCTTCTGATGAGAAGCGTGACACTAATCCTTTAAGCTAGAACTCCTCGGAGGGATTGGGAGCGGTATGTTGTGCGTCGTTTCCTCTGTGGTGTGCAAGTTCTTGTTACCCTCAAGTCGACCCGACATTTACCTATCTTGATAGAATTATCGCGTGGTTTGGATTGTTCTCCTACAGTTGGTTTGTAGTGCTGACAACTTGTTCGGTCGTAGATGAAGCCCCTTTAGCCTTTGATGAGGTTATCCTTTGTTCAGTAGCAATCTGGAACAGTAGTCTCTATCCTTTTATTTCCCTTTGTCGTTTTTTATATTTATTTATGTTCTTCATGTCGTTTGACTATCCCAGCAGTTGAGGTCGACTGTTTGCCTTTTTGAAGCCTTTACCTAATTTTTTTTTTAATAATAATAAAAAAAAAATGAGATGAACATTACAAATATTGATTAATTTCATTGTGAATTACGCCTCTAGGACAATTTCACAGTTCATAAACCTGTGAATTTCTAACCGTATGTTAATGATGAATCTATTTTCGGTTTTCGCCTAGTGTAATGATGAAATTCATAATAAAACAAAACTTCTGCATTTGACTATCAAACACAGTTTGCATCCTATAATTATTAAGGCTAAATGCAAGTGAATCCATTGATGCACCAATCAAACATGTCGCTACAACTATACAAATTAGTAGTTAGGGTCTTTGGGACAAAGAAACCAAAAAGTGGGAGGATTAATTGTGAAAATTAAGAATGATTTGTGCCAAATGAATAAAATAAAGTCAAAAGCAGGGTTTTGTTTGGCATTCATTCTAATCAACCAGGGTCAAAACAGCCCTATTGAGTGGGAGGAGGAGTTAACAAAAAGTCCCAGTTCCAATGGAAGAGATTATATAGTCAATCCAAAGCAAGGCTTCCTGTTCGGATCTCTTAAAAAACCAAATCAAATTAAATCTTAAAATTTCGAAACTGTGAAAAACAAGACTCCCTCAATCATTTAACCATCAATTTCTCTTATGTTTATCTCTTGGTCTTTCATTGGCGCACTCTCCTCTTCATTTGCCGGTTGAACCGGTCACGTCATTTCTCAACTTCTCCAAATTACCCTTCCCTTTTCATTTTCCCCTATTTTGTCTCTTTTTACCGTGTTTTCTCGGGATTCAGAAATATTTACAAAGACTAATCAACCGCTGGAAACCAGCATAGAGACTCTCACCACTGAACACATGTACAAACCACCAAATCTAAACTATGTAACTCACCGGAGAGAGAGAGAAACGGACAGTAATTTGGCCGTGAAACGGCAAAGCTATATGTGTTTACAGATGTTGGGTCACTATTGTAGTCATTGCATGTATGCCATGTATCATCTATCAGTTGTAAGTAGCCCCCATAAAGTTCACCAAAAAGACAAAACCTAAACCCTATGCACTGTCCTCTAGCAGTGGGTAATAAACCACACAAGTGGTAATAAAGAAACGTAGCTTTGGATAATACGTACACTCAATAAATCTCTGTAACAAAATCAGTACAAAACTTTAAAGAACGTGTAAATGTTGCAGCTCTGAAAATTGAACACATTTGACTGACTGACTTTCTTTTGAACGGGAAACCAAACAAAAACCTGAAACTACCCACTACCTCAACTTAGTTATTTCCAAAATTGTTTTTATTCAAAAAGTTAAAACATTTGGAATATCGAAAATTGAAAAGGATAATTTAGTCATTCAAATGGATAAGCTTGAAATAGACCTCGTAAATCCAGGAAAGAAATTCCTTTCAAAATTTAAATCCCGCAGATTTCTGTAACGACAGATACAACCTGTAAAATTTTAACAAAAACAAGGAAATGATTTTCTTCATTATTTATTAAATTAAATTCATAAAACGTGAAATTAAATTTTAATTAATTAATTATTATTATTGTTTATTTATAAATATTGATTTGAACTCAAATAGAGGCGCCTCTGTCATTTTTCTCGTATATATTAAGATTAGTTTCGTGTTTCCAGAGAATTTATAAAGAGAGAGAAACAAAAACAAAAGCAAAAACAATTTTTCTCTAGAGAGAAGTTGAAGGAGTTAAAACAGGTTATAATCATGGTGGAGCTTCTAAACATATTCTCCTCCTCCTCCTTCTATTGGTTCTGACTGGTGTTGTTTTCTCTCACTCAAGAAGAAGAAGTTTTTATTAAGATTTGGTGGGTATCTGTTAGATCTATGATGTATGTTTTCATGTTTATAGGATGATGATGAAACCCTGTTCTCTTTTTTGATTCTTCTGTCAGTTTCTATAAATGGGTCTGCTTAAATATGTTCTACTTCTTTATTTTGAGATTTTTTGTTTAAGTTAGAAAGATATGGACTTTAATTTTCTTACCTTTCAGTGTGGGTTTTTAATTTTTGAGTAAGTTTTTTCAGTATGTCTTACAGTGGGGGGATGTGGTTTGGGGTATCTTGTGTTAATAGAAGAGTAAATGACGTCGTCTTAGGTTGTAGACCATTTTAAGAGGAACTAACTTTAAGTTTTTGCTATTTTCTCTGAAGCAAACAGAGTTTATTTTTAGTTAGTTTGTGTTTGTGTCGAAGAGAGATAAATATAAAGGTTGTAAATTTATTTTTATTTTTATGTTTTTGAGGTTGGAAGGTATGAGTAAAGGTAAGCTAAGTTTTTCCTTTTAGAAAGGATTTTTGTTTTCTTGTTCAAAATTAGGGTTATTCAAAACTGGGGTTTCTGATAATGAACAGTTCTTGTTGCAGAAACAAGGACTTACTTTTTTTTCATCCCTTAAAAAGCAAATAAAAGACCCCTTTTTTCAGAGTTTTTAATTTATGTTTTTTTCTCCGGTGCTCTTCTGTTCCAAAGCTGGAATTATTCTGCATAGAAAAAAAATCTCTTTTATCCTCCATAAATATCACAGTGTGGTTTATTTTAGGGTTGTATTTTCAGCAAGTTTTGAACACTTTTTAGGGTATGTTTTAAGGTTTTAGGGTATTTTTGAAACTATTTCTTGGAGAAGAATGGGTACAAATGGTGTAGAGAGTGGGAAAATAGTTGAAGAAACTAAAATGGATTTTCTTTTCAGAAATTATGTTGGTCGAGGTGGTGGTAATCTATAGATCTGTTCATGCTTTGTTTTGAGTGTTTATTTGATTATATATGCTGCTTCTCTTGTTGATTGTTAGTATTCTAAATGATTTTGTTTCAGGAATCTCTTTCTTATGTGTTTTCTGTGTCCTGATGTAATTTCAGGATGTAAAATGGATTTTCCCGAGTCTACAAGAATTGTGCTACAAAGAATTCAACAACTGGAACCTGAAAATGTGTCTAAGATTACAGGTTATCTTCTCTTACAAGACCTTGGTGAGCGGGAGATGATAAGGTTAGCTTGTGGAACTGACAGTCAGATTCAATCCTTGATTAATGAAGCCAAAATCCATCTCAACTTGTCACCTAAACCTTTTGGTTCTTCCCCAATCCCACCTAGTTTAATGAGTTCTTCACCCAATTCAGACCTCCCCCATAAGTTTACTCCCTATTCACCTGCTGCCTCCCGTCCATTCTCTTCTCATGGGGGGTTTCGTGTTGCTCCTCCTCCACACTGGGATCCACAGTTGTCTGATCAACAACCAATTCATAATATGGATTTCATTCCTCCACCCTATTCTGAATCAATCAATGATGATTTCCGCCTCCAGAACTATGCACAGTTCCTGATGGATGAGCAATTGGATTCTGTGAATGGTGGTGGTGATTTTCCTGGGAGTTATTATTACCCTGATGGGGCATTGGGTGTTCTTGCACGGAACCGCAGACCACCAAGCTTGAGCTTGCCTGATTTTCCTATGAAGGCTTGTCATTATTTCAACAAGGGTTTCTGTAAGCATGGTACCAGCTGTAGATTCTTGCATGGTCAAAACTTAGCTGACAGTTTCTCTCAGATTTTCAGCCCTAATGGAAATGACTTGGGTAATGAGGATCACATGTTTTTGCCAGGGTCTCTTGAGACACTTGAAATGGAGCTTACTGAGCTATTGAAATCTAGACGAGGATTGCCTGTGTCAATTGCCTCTCTTCCCATGCTGTATTATGAGAAATATGGGAGGAATCTTCAAGCTGAAGGGTATCTCACTGAGAGTCAGAGGCATGGGAAGGCTGGTTATAGTTTGACTAAACTTCTTGCTAGGTTGAAGAACAGCATTCGCCTCATTGACAGGTGCGATCATCATGAACTCTTACGGTGTGTGTTTCTCTTTGAATTCTTAGTACATTACTTTCTTTTTTTTGTTCAAATTTGAATTAGCATTGAGATACATTTTATAAGTTATTAATTACGGCTTTCCTTTTCGTTGGAGTTTCAGACCTCATGGGCAACACTCTGTTGTCTTGGCTGAAGATGCCTCAAGATATATGGATTACAGGAGTGAGAGGAATGATCCTGGTACAATAGTCTCTGGGTCTAGACAGATTTATTTGACTTTCCCAGCTGAAAGTACATTTGCTGAGGAGGATGTTTCCAACTATTTCAAGTAAGAAGACCAAACTTTTATGCTTATGCTAAGTATCTGCATTTGGATTGTTAAACATAAGTTTTATTGGATGTCTGCAGGAGCTTTGGTCCTGTTCAAGATGTGAGGATCCCCTGCCAGCAGAAAAGGATGTTTGGATTTGTTACCTTTCTTTACACCGACACAGTCGAAATGATTCTAGCTAAAGGGAATCCTCATTTTGTTTGTGGAGCTCGAGTTCTGGTTAAGCCGTATCGGGAAAAATCAAGACTTGTCGACAGGTATAATTACATGTTTCCATTATACATATATGTTAAGTTTTTGGAATGGTTTCACCTTATTCAACTACTACCAAAAGAATGTTTCTCCACTTCTGTATACCTAAATTTCTTTTTTTCTTCTTCCCTTTCAGGAAGTATAATGACAAACCTGAACGTCCAATGTATTTCCCTAACTTTCTTGATATGGATCACGAGCTTCAAGCAAGTGAGTGCAGTTACAGATGGAGATTGAACTATTGTTTATGTGAATATGTTATGTAGGCATTTAACTTTCTTTTGTGAATAACATCCTACTGTTTTGACAGTTGAGCACTCAAGATTACTCCGGAAGCAGATGATTTTGGAGGAACAAGAGCAAGCTCTTGAATATGAGAGGAGGCGCTTGGCAGAGTTTCAGTTAGCAACTAAGCCCCTAGCTCATACACCATATTTTGGTTACACCAATGATGAGCTGAGATTCTCTGAAGGTCTGTTCTAAGTATATCAAATCAACAATTACATTGATCTACATGGACTAGTAATTGTGCTCTTTGGTCCTATGTTACTTTGTTCATTTCTTTCTTTTGCTCCAGTCCTTTCTGATTTTAGTTTTCCTTTTTATGCCATAGCCTGTGCAGATCACAATGACTTTCAATCAGCCAATCGTTTTGGTTACATGCTTGATATGTTACAGAATGGCTCTACTAGTGATGACAATGCTAGGCACCCCAACAACAATTACACTGACCAGGAGAGGTAAATCTTCCATAATATTTCAAGTATTAACGAAGAATAGCATGTATATGAGACGTAATTACCTGCTTAGGCACTTAGTTACAATGCTTTGATCATGCCATTTGCTTGTTAAGCGACAACAGAACGCCATTCTGGTAGTGTGTTGTCTAGAAATGGTTTGAAGTGCTTAATTTATTGGCTGATTGCCCTTTCGTATTTGGGTGTTTCTAATGTGGTGATGTTCTGTTATTTTTTTTAGCCAAGGAGGACTGAATCTACCAGAGAGCCCGTTTGCAACTCCAATACCAGCTAGCGGCATTTCAACAGCTACATAGAGAAAATATCAGAAACTAAAGAAAGAAAAAGAATATAGAGTTAGAGAAGGAAGGAATGGGATTTTAGTTATGGATCCTTATTACTTATTTTACTTTTTTATTTATTTTACATTTTCCTGACCTATTGGCATCAATCAAACAAGAATCTTCTCCCTTGGTATATGGTGGTAGCTTCCTATGGGGGGTGAAGATGTTGACAAAAGAAGACGAAATGGAAATACAACAAAGAAAGCTTATACATGTAACAGAAGTTTTCACAGATATTTTAGAAAAGAAATGAAGATACTTTGGGGTTAGCCCTGAAGATGTTATTTTAGATGAAGAAGAAAGAAGATAATGTAATTATAGTTGGTCTTTTGAGTAGTTAAAGAAGAAAAAAAGGAAACTACAGATATGCAGAGAGAATTCAGAGTGGTAGAGTTATACTAAAGATATGTAGTAGATGAATCTTTGCAGTATTGGTAGAAGAAGAAATAGATGGAAAAATAATTTTACCTGAATATAATTAGCAGAACTTTCCTGTAATCAGTGTTTATGTAGTTTAACAGTTTGGTTTCGTTTTTATGCATAAATGCCATGTGAATTTTCATCCCAATTTCTTTTAACTATATTCTACACTATATGTATGGATACAAGGCGACTGATTGCGGCTTTGTATGGTTGGAAAGGGAACAAAGTTCATTTGTGTTTTTGACTTTTTTCTGTCATGGCAAGTGGTTCACGTTCAAAGAGATGAGATTATAAGAGCAACCACAGTCACGGCCAAATTTGGGGACTAAACTCAAATTTGGTCTCAAAATATGCCGCAACGGAAGGGACCAAACCCAAATTTGATCGCCAAAATTAGGGTTTGAGACCAAATGTGGTCGTTAACCCAGACTAAACGAAATATAGTGGGACGGAAGTATTAATAGCGTATGAAAGCAGACGAGATTTTAGTGACCGTATGAAATCAGACGGAAGTATAATTAACGTATGAATCAGGCGCATCTATAAACTCCGCCTAACCAAACGCATGTAATACATACGCCCCAACACAGACGTAGTTATATTGTACGCCCCAATGGGACGTTGGTATATTTTACGTCCCAATGGGACGTTGCTTTAATGTACGCCCCAATGGGACGTTGGTATATTCACTCGTTTAGTGGGCTAATACGTTATTAGAAGAAGATTAGTGGGCTAATACGTTATTAGAAGAAGATTAGTGGCTAATATTTATGTAAATTCACTAATCAGGCGGTCATTAAAAGTGCGCCTGAATCAGGCGGTCATTGAAAGTGCGCCTGAAATCAGGCGATCATTAAAAGTGCGCCTGAATTAGACGGACATTAAAAGTGCGCCTGAATCAGGCGCACATTAAAAATGCGCCTGATATCAGACGGTCATTAAAAGTGCGCCTGAATGAGGCGGACATTAAAAATGCGCCTGAATGAGACGGTCATTAAAAGCGCGCCTGAACTGGGACGGTCATTAAAAGTGCGCCTGAACTGGGGCGTTTGTTATACTTCCGCCTGACTAAAAATAGTCTTCCACGACTGTGGTTGCTCAGTGTAAAATGCCAATTTTTTTTAGCTTTTGGTCTGCTATTTGGCATTTGGTCGACTCCATGACTGTGGATGCTCTAAAGGTCACGAATAAAGTGCGGGAAATCCATCTTATCCACAACTTTGATAAACTATCCGCTGCCCAATTTTCTGTAGATTTTGCAGCTATGGCTCTTTTAAGTTCTAAATTAATAGGTGTGGATTTTTTCTCTCAGAAATTCGAATTATAAAATTGTCCTCTTAAAAGTATGAAATAAGGTTTAATTTAAGATGACACTGTAGGCAAGGAAGGGGACAGTGACACCTTGAAGTAGATGTCATCTCATCTTTCTGACTGACTCCATCGGACAGAGAATCGATAGCGACTACACAACCAAATCGAAGCAACAATGGTGCTAGACCACTACTTCTGAACTGAGTTAGCTCCATCTATTAACGAGCCCTTGAAACTAGATAGTGTTTGTGGGGAGTCCAAGGCATCTATTTTGGAAGACATGCAAAGTATTGGTTTTGTCATGTCAATTTAACTAAGCAAAATACATTTGCATTGGTGGTTGCGGTACGAATTAAATTTTCCACCTTTTTCTTCTTCTTTAGTAATAAACTAATTGTGCGAGTTTGATAAGCCATGAGTATCATCACCCCTTCAATCTATATGGCTTATCAAAGGTGGGCCTTATGAAAGATGAATGGTTTTTTTTTTGATGATGGTAGTACTAGTGGCACCACACAAATGCAAGTTGGTAGTGCAATGCCAAAGGAGAATATCTTTTAGAGAGGAGATCTATGTGGGGTTCAAGAACATTTATTTGAATGTGCACATCTCTTTTCACAAATTCCACTATTCCACCGGGGGAGTCCTACCCTAGTTAGTAATTCGGGATTCGACAAACGTACGGAACGACAAACGTACGAGTATTATACGGTTTTGTAAAATTCAGATTCGGTCCAAAATTCGGTCAACGGGACGTGATTCGTCAGCAATTCGGAACGGCATACGTACGTGTATGATTCGATTTATAAATGTGAGTTCGGCTCTGAAAATTCGGTATCTATATATAACAAATAATTTGTATTTATAAGGTCATAGACCAATTTTTATGCATATGTGTGAGTTATTTAAAGAAAAAATAAACTTAATATGATGATATTAATAATATATACAACATTAGTTATCCAAGAGGACGTTGTATGGTGGTTTAGATGCTTCGTTAGTGATTTTGAGATCTCTCTCACCTTCACCTTCAAATCTCTTCAGTCGTTTTTGTTTCATAAAAATCACAACACGTCTAATATTCGGTCGTGTATGCTCGGGAGGCAGTAAATCCCAAAAAATGGAGTCTTTGAAAAGTAAAAGCTAAAGAATTTATGACGAATTAAGCGGACGTATCATTCAAGATACGTAAAATTCGTGAACGGTTCGCGAATAATTCGGAAATGCCACATAATACGCGATTTGGGTTCGGAGTTGCAAACGTACGCGAATAAGACGGTAAAATTCGTGATACGGAAAAATTCGCGAATGATTCGCGAATCATTCGCGAACTTACTAACTAGGAGTCCTACATCATAATGTTACAGTTTTATGGATAAGGATATAACATGGAGTCCATCCTGTCTAAGCATTTGGAGCCGAACAAAGTTGATGCTCACTTGACTGAAGTTTTGTCATTAGTAATCGTTCATGCTGTTTTATTAGAGGGGCGACATTCTAATAGGACAAAAAGGATCATTACATGATCATTCAAGGTGTCCCTTATAAAAAAAACTAGAAATGACAAATTAATCTTTATTATTGATAACCTAATTTAATGATGATAATCAAGTTTAGTGTTAATGATTAATTTCACTTATATTAACTCAAAATCAAAACAAAATCATATTTTTAAAGTAAAAAAAAAAGTTCAGAAGAGTAGAAAAATAAAAACTTTTGTGATACTTGTGAAACCCTAGATTTTGATTCACTGAACCAAAATGAGTGATTTCAGTGACGCGGTATACTTCTAAATTAGATCCCATTATCTTTTTCTCGCTCAAAATTATCTAAAGTACGTAACAAAATCAAAACTTTTAAATTTTCAGAAGAACTTACGGTTGCAATTTTGCTCGTGACCAACCGTAACTAAGAGTTATCGAATACCAACTGTAAGTGGTTAAATTTGGGGAAGATCCAATCGTAAAACCAGTTAGGTTGGTAATTAAATTTGGACAACAACCGTAAATAAATTACGGTTGGTAACTAATGAATCGAGACCAACCGTAACTACCCTACGGTTGGTGTGTCAACTTAACTTTTGAACCGTAAATCATTATTTGATAAATTCTTAAGACACAAGATTATTTACGGTTGATATGGTTGTTTGAGTAACAAACCGTAACTCAATTAAGGTTGATAAATATGATGCAAATACAAACCGTAACTGAACATATTTCTCAAAACTAAGAACTTACGGTTGGTATTTGAGTTAAAACCAACCGTAACATCAACCCAATCTACAATTACGGTTCGTATTTGAGTTATTACCAACCGTAACTCACATGCAACCAGAAATTTCAATTTCAATTTTCATACAAAACCCTAATTTTTGATACAAAGTTAACTTAAATCCAACACGATAAAACTAAATCCTAACTGGGTTTTTCCAAATCGCCGATTAATCGAAGACGATGAAATTTTCAGTTTTAATGGAGGTTACGGTTGATGGAGGAGAAGAGAAGATGAAGAACAAGATGAAAAAACTGATTTGATTTTTTCTGATTCATTAGGTTTAAAAAAAATTGATTTGATTTTGGTTGATTTAAGGTGAAAAGGGTAATCTAGTCAATTTACATCCCCTTTAGGACATCCCCTAACCAACTAAAGGGGAATTACTATCACAATGCCGCTCCTCTAATAAACCATGCCGCCCCTATAATAAGCTTGTTACATAACAATGCTGCTGAAGAGGTACCGATTTTCTACAGAGGATAAGAAGAACTGGGTACTGCTTCGTCTTATTTTAATTTTGGTACCCAATTAGCAACGTAGGCGACTGATTTAGAATTTCATACTAGTAGAGAAGAAAGCAAAAGGTACCTAACCCGACAAAGATATGTCTATATGTTTAGTAGAGAAGGCTATTATTGGGGAGTCACACTCCAATAGAGGGGATTCACTTGGATTCTTAATGTCCAAAAAAGTGGTTATGCGATATCCTAACACATATACAAAATGTCTAGATTACCTTTTAACTAGAAGTGATTTTACGTCCAGGTTTGGATTAATTCCAACCGTAGAATTTTATTTGCATGTAATTTTACGTAGAATACGTAATTTTCTTTTAATTCCAACCGTAGAATCCGATTTTACGTCCATTTTTCTTTTAATTCCAACCGTAGAATCCGATTTTACGTCCAGGTTTGGATTATTTCCAACCCGTAGAAGTGATTTTACGTCTAGGTTTGGATTAATTCTAGCGGTAGAATTTTATTTGCCCAGGTTTGAATTAGTTCCAACCGTAGAAGCTCATTTTACGTCCAGGTTCCTTTTAATTCCAACCGTAGAAGTGATTTTACGTCCAGGTTTGGAATATTTCCAACCGTAGAAGTTTATTTTACGACCAGTTTTTCTTCCCACAAAAACTTTGTCTCAGAATTCACCAAGTATACAACAAAATTCATTAATTTAATTTTTATCTAATTAAATTAAATTAAAATTAACTAAATAAGAATTGTTTAGTTATTATAAAATTATTTGAGATAAGTATTTTTGATATTACTTATGAGTGACCCGTTTTTATCCTATTAGTTGACGTCCCTCTAATAGGATGTGACGCCCCAATAATAACCTTCTTAGTAGAACCAAAGAAAGATATTACAAATCAATTCCTGACCGACTAATTTATTTGTTAATTTCGAATTGAGAAATGCACTCATTAAGGTCCCAGTTGATGGGGAATCCCCCTAACATAAAACAAGAGAAAAGTTGATAGGGAATTTTATTTTTTTATATTTACAGCGTGTTCGGTTGGGAGAGTCTAATCCCTGGTCATCGGATTACAAGGTAATGCAACCAATTTTCCCAACCGAACAGAGTTGTCGGGCCCGGAATCAGATTATACGGGAATCGGATTCCCTTCAAATCCTTGAATTCCATTGCAGCGTATAATGAGTAGAATGGAAACAGATTCTCGGGAATCAGTTATCATATCTTTAAAAATTACTCAAAAACCCTTGATGGTATATAAGATTCAATAATTTCAATCTAGATTCGAGAATTTTCGTTCTGCTATTTTGATGCATACAAAAGTTTAATAATGTCGTTGATTCTTCTCGTTTGATTATGAATCTTCATTATCAGAAGTTATAGCTTCTGGTTTGATGGATTTAGTTTAGATTATTTCATAACCAGGAAATCCTTTTGATTTGGGATATTAAAGACTTCTTGTGTGGTATACATCCATCTCCTGATGAGTTTAGTGGATTCTTCCAACCGAACACCTTTATCTATAATCAGTGAAGTGATTCCCTATAATTCGATTCTAGGAATCCAATTACAGGTAATTGGATTATTATACGACCGATTATCTCAATCGAACACGCTGTTAGGGTGAAGTAAGTTGGCAGGGAATGCCAATTACCAAGCGCTGCAGACTATTGTTTAAGTGACTCCAAGAGCCAAAGTATTCGAAACAGTCAAAAGGAAAATTTGGATTAGTGGGTTATCCAAAGCTAAACAGAAGAAAACAAAGATTAAAGTTTAAAAACTAACACCAAAATATGCACCTTGATTTTTTTCCATTTCGAGCAACTTACAATAAACAATATGAAGATGACAAACATCATTGGTCATTCTTGTTTTGTTTCTAATCTATATTTACTCAAAATTACCGATTTATTCTAAGGTACAATATGGGATGTTGTTAGCCCGCAAAGCAAGGGAAACGTAAAAAGTGAGATATGCAAATTACAGCAAATAAATTAAGATACCTGCAGAAATCAGTTCATAGATATACTGTTCTCCATCTCTTGTTCCAAATCTTATGATTCTGCCACCATTTTCCTTTTCAATAATAACCTGGCTAGTGTCAAGAACACTATTGAGTTTGACTTCTGTATGGGCATTTCCGAATATAGTAGTTCTATCTAGATTCTAGTCCAACTAAGAAGTTTATTCTTTGAAATGTTTTTCACTTGTATTTACTAACATTGTTTATATACAATGTGAAGCTGACATCTAAGTATACATGGATATAAGCTTGACATTTTCAAAAGTTGACTTCGGGAATTCTGAATCTTCTAATCTTCATCCTAACCATATTTCAAAGTTAAATGGCCAAATGGATGCAACAAAAGGAACTGAAAACACTATATGTGGCCCAAGCAGTCACCCAAGCTTACGTGTCATCCACGTAAGAACAGATCGTGCCATACTTGGGGAGGATAGTGATGTAGGAAACCAAAACCTGAAATTCAATCCAAGAGATGCAGTGCTGTCTGGGAATGTCAGACTGATAACTACCACGTTGTAGACACTGAGTACGCTATATCACTACTGGGAAGAAATGTATCAATTTATTGGTCAAAGATACAATTATTCATAGCAAACTACCACTGTGACGCCGCAACAGTCACTGAAACGAGCCCCTATTAATTCAGCTGGTAACAGACAATTCAATTTTTGAAAATGACAGATTTCACAGGCCATTCAAGTATAACTAGTATGTTTGTATGTTTCTTACAGACATCAACATTACAATTAAAAAAGAAAATAAACTTTATATAAAGGGGTAGGGATACAAAAAAGATCAAAATTGTGTATGGTCTTTTAATTACAATCATCAAGGTAATAAGCACACGAGTAAGTTGGACAAAATGAGTGTGACCAAAAGGAAGTATAGAAGTATGAAAGTGCACTTGCGAGATACATGCGCTACATCAGAACCTTTCCAAATGAGCTTTGGCGAACAATACACTAGCCTGAAAAGGGTAGTATGAAGTTTATCAACCTTTGTACATACTATACACAGCCTTACATATTGCACCATTGAGATTCAAGAAGAAATTCAGTAATCTGGGACCAGATGATTTGAGACTGTCTAAATGGCATACTTTACCTATGTGCTTGCTAACATGGAATTATTAGATGGTGGCCACAGCGTCTTTCTCGTACAGTAAATATACTAGACATTATTATATATACCAACTTCTAAGGAGACATATACCGATAGAATATTATCATGTATAACAACTTTTAAGGAGAGGGCTCACATAACCGTTTTCCACCCATCTAATGGGTGGTGAGCGGTCACTGGTGCAATTGGCAGGACTTTATCACTGGGATGGATGAGGATGTGTTTGGTATCCTCAAAAGTGGTTGCCTAAACTAAAAATAACTTTATACTACTGTAATAGCTAAACTATAAGTGTTCTCAATGAAACTTACCTCATAAGTTCGTTAATTGGATTGCTTCATACTAGAACCTTTAGATAGTTATTCAAAAAGAACCCGCTTGTACATGATTGAGTCAGTCGGTGTGAAGCTTATGCATACATAAAGCCAGGGCAGCTCCTGGTTAATAATTCTGTGTTAGAAACCATCTCCTGGAAAAGTAAAAACAAAAACAAAAAACGAACCAGACCAGGAAATACATAGCACTAACTAAAAAAGTAAGACGAGCATAACACAAACCTTAAGTATCAAAATGGAGCTTCTTGAACAGATACAAAATCGCCATGCCTTAAGAAGCACCCCATACTCTTGAAGAACTTCTGTTGATAGACTTGTTGGTAAGACCATTAGGATCCCTAAGTAACTAATTCCGTTAACCCTTTCTTTGGTATTTATTTGCAAACTCTTTCAGTAGTAAATTCTGCTTAAATGCCATATATGAATCAATACTAGTTCCCCATTGTTGACAGAAGCTTTCATCTGTTGGAACGAACGAACTCAGAGGAAATGGCCCCTTTGGAGCTTTCTTTAGGGAAACCAAAAACCTATGTCGAGGACGAATTCTCTGGTCTAACGACAAACTCAAATATGTAGGGTATTTGGTCAAGGACTTCACCTCATTCCGAAGCTCATTCACCAGGTACAAATACTTAGGCTTTAGATTGTCCTCAAGTGATAGAGATAACACCTGTAAACATAGTCAAGTAATTTATTAAACCAATTCAGAAAGGGAAAATTTAACTTCCAAACTCCCATGATGTGGATTTTTCGAAAGGCAATAGAGAAATGAAGAAAATAATTATTGGTGGCACAATAGTCCGGTATGATAAAAGACAGACATTATACCTGCGTAAGGCTTGTTAGTACTTTTACTATTTCTGAATTACGCATTCCTATGCTCCTGAGAAAGTTTATCCTTGGTAGTATTCCATCCTCGATGCTATAATGAAGAAGTTGGGGATGCTTCTTGACCATCTTTACTATGTTTTCCCTGGGTGCTCCCAGTTCCTTCGAGAGAAAGCAAAAGCGAGTATTCCATGTGTTGTCAATTCTCTGAACCAAAATCTGAGGACTTAACTGCACAACTTTACCCAAATCGTTTCTTTTTATTCCAACCTCTTCAACTAAATACCTAGCAGTTGGTTTAAGAGACTGCTCTACGCTGTAGGAGAACAAGGATGGAGTCGCAGTAATTATCCGTCCAATTCTGGCATCTGGAACACCAAGGTCCGTCAAAAATGCAACATGGGATTTCATATTCTTTTCTACGGTATACCCCAGAATCTGTGGCTGCCTCAAAAGTATTTTCTTGATATCTCTATGTTTAACACCTACACTTAACAAGAACTCCAACCTTTCCTTAGCCGAAGCCACATTAATCTGAAGGAAAGGCATATGCCTCTCATAAATTTGAATAAAATGGGAATCCTTTAGGCCAAATGTGGTAAGGTAATCAAGAAGTGGAATCCATTTCTCATCCAAATCTAATTCTTTTGACAGTTGAGAAAACCTACTGGCAGTAGATTTTCCCGCCTTCTTCTTCTACAGCAAAATAAGAAAAGCAAGTTAAGTTCTACTGTACCATCCTCTTGTCCACCAAAACATTTCGGCAAGTCAGCATAATGAGAATTTGTATAGTGCACAATACCTTTCTTTCTACGCTAACATCGAAGGATCCCATCTCTTCCGATCTACTTGAATCATAATTTTCAAAACTTGCCTCCTCAGTGCTACGCTTACCAATTCTCACATCCATTCGACTGTTTGTACCTTTAATGCTAACTCCATTAAATGAGGTTCTCTGTTCCCATAGAGTTTTTGGTTTTCTTATGTTGCCTGTGTCAATATTGGCAGATTTTTTGTACTTTGTATTATTTACTTATCCGTTAGAAGAAAAAAAATGATACATATATTTGAAAATCAATGGAAGAAAAAAAAATCAAGCCTATATTAGAAGATAAATCATTAAATTAGAAGCCTTTTCAGAGTTCTTTCAGCATACCTTGTTTAGATTTACTTTGTTTTTTCGAATAGAAGCTCTTTGAGTCCTCCTCAGAATCCTCATCCTCACCAAATTCATCCTGAGAAAATTAAGATCCAATCAAGTATATGCTGATTCAACCAAAAGATACAATCAAATTACACCTACTCCATTAAAGCCTATATTAGTCGTAGACGGAAGACAATGGTGAAATTTCCCATTTCAAAACCGTCATTAGCTCAATTTCAGTACTATAGAACAACACTACAACAGGCTAACATTGAGCTAAACAAACATTCATTCACAATTGGGTAACGAACCTCCATAGAACTAAGCTGAAAACCCTTAACACTGAAAATGCAAACTTTAAGCTAATTGAACAAGACGGTGAGCTCCGAATGCGTAATGTTATCTAGACACATATAATGTAGTAGTACTACCCCCACATAATTCATACCAGAGACCACTCCACTAAAATTTAAGCAAAATTTAGAAGAAAGGAATACTTACATCAGACTCATCCTCAGAAATGTCATCATCTTCTTCTTCACCATCATCATCACTATCATAAGGTGACAAACTTTGTCCATATGGAGACCTTAAATTAGGCTTTAAAATTCTAGGGTTTGAATGAGTAGATAGAACAACAAAACTACTAGTACTAGTTCGTTTTCCTCCTTTACCTCTAATAGTCTTTAGCAATGTAGCAGTTTCATCATTGAAATTCGACCTAGAAGGATTACAAGAAAATGATTGAGGATGAGTTGAAGTATGGATAAGTTTAGAGTTAAAACAGATAACAGCCATGGGAAGAAGAAGAAGTATTAGAGGAACAGGAAATAGAATATTCAAAACCCTAGTTTAGAATATCTTTATCCTCTTCTTCATTTTTTGGTGGGTTTTGTTGATTAAGGTTTAATTGACAAAAATCCAAAACCTGAGCTGTTTAATTTGTTTTTAGGGTTTAGTAAGCTGAACCAGAAGCCGTTATTACTGTCATCCTTAGAGCGTCCACGATGGTGCGAGCATAACTAAAGACCAAAGACTAAAAAAAAAGATCAAATTTGGGTTTAGTTCGTCCTGTGGCGTAGCGGGTGACGAGTAAATTTGGTCGCGCGTTGATATAAAGTCCGCTTCATCGTCCAGCGTAGATAAAGATTACGCCTGGCATGGGGCGTTGATAAAGATAACGCCTGGTATGGGGCGTGGATAAAGATAACGCTTGTATGGGGCGTGAACTATAGCAACGCCTGGTGTGTGGGACGGAGATTATACGTTCGCCCGGGTTCAAAAATAAAAAAAAATAAAAAATGGGGCGTTGATAAAGACAACACCCCAAGCAAAGTTTTCAAAACTTTGTGAAGGTGGGATCATGACAATATCAACGCCTGGGTGTCCGGCGTTAACTTTACGTACGCCCCATCCAGGCGGACATTATACCAACGCCCCATCCAAGCGGACATTATACCAACGTCCCATTCAGGCGGACATTATACCAACGCCCCATCCAGGCGGACATTATACCAACGCCCTGCATCAGGCGTTAACTTTACGAACGTGCGGCTACAGGCGGACATTATACCAACGCCCGTCGGGTAGACTGACATTATATAAACGCCCGACTATATTTGGATTTGGTCTTACTCGCCGACCAAATTTGGTCCGAGTTTTACTCTTTGATCAAATTTTGATCGATGGTTCGTCCCACTACGCCAGCCCACTCGACACCAAATTTGAGTTTAGTCGTCCACTGCAGTTGCTCTTAGCCACACATAAAAATGGCGCAAAAAGATAGTATCTACTTGTGGTTTGGTGTTAAAGGACAGTAATTTTAGGTGTAGGAACGAGGGGAGTACAGTACTTTGAAGTGTTGTTGCTCGGTGCTCGTCTTCTCACTAAAACATACCCATGTGAAAAACGCTAGCTCTGTTTTACTTTTATTTTTCCAAATGCGAAGGTTAAGGCAATTCTTATTGGGGCGTCATTAGGGGCCACCCCGAAAGAATTAGGGACGATTAATAAGACAAAATAAGGTCACTCAAAACTAAAATAAAAACACCCCTTATCTAATTTTTTTTGAAATGTCTAAAATGCCCCCAATAATCGGTAGACAGTACTACAATCAGTAGTTTAGTTTGATGTATGTTGGTTTGTGTTACGAAAATTATAATCGGTAGTTAAAATGGTAGTCTCGTGATGTTTTTTATCTACCGATTGTGGTTGTTGCCCCAAATTCAAAATCTTCAAAAACCAATGGAATTTTGAGTTTCTCTATTTTCACGATTGGTAGACTCATGATGTTTATTATCTACCGATTATACAATCGGTAGTCTCGTGATGTTCATTATCTACCGATTGTGCTAGTAGTCCCAAATTCGAAATCTTCAAAAAACAATGGAATTTTGAGTTTCTCTATTTTCACAATTGGTAGACTCGTGATGTTTATTATATAATCGGTAGTCTCGTGATGCTCTTTATCTACCGATTGTGGTTGTTGCCCCAAATTCAAAATCTTCAAAAACCAATGGAATTTTGAGTTTCTCTATTTTCACAGTCGGTAGACTCGTGATGTTTATTATCTACCGATTATACAATCGGTAGTCTCGTGATGTTTATTATCTACCGATTATATAATCGGTAGTCTTGTGATGTTCTTTATCTACCGACTGTGGTTGTTACCCCAAATTCGAATTTTTCAAAAACCAATGCAATTTTGAGTTTCTCTATTTTCACAATCGATAGACTCGTGATGTTTATTATCTATCGATTATACAATCGGTATTCTCGTGATGTTCTTTACCTACCGATTGTGGTTGTTGCCCCAAATTCGAAATTTTCAAAAACCAATGGAATTTTGAGTTTCTCTATTTTCACAATCAGTAGACTCGTGATGTTTATTATACAATCGGTAGTCTCGTGATGTTCATTATCTTCCGATTGTGCTAGTAGTCCCGAATTCGAAATCTTCAAAAACCAATAGAATTTTGAATTTCTTTGTTTTCACAATCGGTAGACTCGTGATGTTTATTATCTACCGATAATACAATCGGTGGTCTCGTGATGTTCATTATCTACCGATTGTGCTAGTAGTCCCAAATTCGAAATCTTCAAAAACCATTGGAATTTTGAATTTCTCTATTTGCACAATCGGTTGTTTCCTGATGTTTATTATCTATCGTGATGTTATTTATCTACCGATTGTGGTAGTAGCCCAAAATTCAAAATTTTCAAAACCAATGGAATTTTGAATTTCTCAAAGAAGAGAATAACATAGTCACAATCGACAGATAAAAAAACAAACTAAACTACCGATTATGAAGGGACATATAAGTATTTTCAACTTCTTTTATCTTATTCGGTCGTCCCTAATTCTTTCAGGGTCATCCCTAAAGGCGCGAACATTCTCATGGGTAAATGAAAACATTTCCGGGTCAGGTACAAATAGTGTAGTTCAGGAGTACATTTATATTACAAAAGACTATCCAACCAGGTCAGGTACGAATAGTGTAGTTCATGAGTACATTTCTATTATCAACCAGGCTAGAGATAATCAATTTCTTATGAAACCAATTTCACAACATACATATGAAAAATTTGTAAACTTGGATGGATGATTCAAGTTCCATCATACTTTAAACGGTTTAGAGAGAATCAATTTCATATGCAGATGAATCCAATTTCATAATTATAAAATAAATTACAAAGAAAACCTAAAATTGATTGTTAGAGATAGTAATTACCTTGTCGTTTATGATTAAGAGAAGAATTGAACCAGGGTTTTGGTTGTGGTGGTAATAGACACTTCTGATTGAAGTCGTGGTGATGGTGATTAATATAGATGAACCCAATGAGAGTTTTTGGTTTCTATGGTGATGGTGGTGGTTAATATAGATGGAAGATAGAATTTGATGGGTTATGGTGGTGGCGAAGAAGAATTTGAGGTAGAAGAAGAGAAAGTTCTGCTAGATTTTCTATTAGTGAAGAATGGATAACGATGGAGCATATTTTCTACTAGTGAAGAAAGACAAGAGATGATCGATACTTTCGAGAGGGTATAATAGGAAAACGGGATATCGTTCAGGGGTACAACAGTCAAACTCTTATTTAATTTTTTCCTGTCCATATCACCAAACGCAAAATCTTACTCGTCCAGCACGACCAGATTTATCAATTTTTCGTCCATTTCACCCATTTTCTCATAAAAATATCTATAAGCTTGACCGTAACATCGTACAAACGAATTGGATTCTGAGATACATAAGAGCAAGTTTTATAAATGGAATCCAAACTATCTCAATTTTGGTATGTCAAGTTAATGATTTCTAAGTAACGCTATTTTATACTTGACCATTAAATTTCCGTCGAGGGTCGATTAGGCTATTACAATAGGTGAGGATACCATTCCTCGAATTCTTTGGGGGACTAGCTTCTACGGTAGAACTCATTCGAGAGGGCTTGGTAGTCTTAAGAAAGGTTCGAATCATATCACACTAAGAACTATAAAAAAAAAAAAAAAAAATAATACTTTGGGGGGAGAAGATATAAATCCATTTGGGTGAGATGCAGGGGTAGCTCGGAGAAATAAGTAGTATAGCAAACAACATTTGTCGTAGATGTATGGCCGGCAATGTAGGTCTAGTCCGTGTTTTTCTTCACCAACATCAAAATTACAATCCGTCTAAACCACAAGCCTTAGGAGCGAGATCTTTCGAAACATCGACGTGGTCACTTTTAGGCGCCAAGAAAGATTACTGCGCACATTAGAACTAGTCAGTTTTCATCATGGAGTCAGTTTTGGATTTCACTGTATAGCGCAACTGCGGAAGGAATAATGGAAGTTTCAATTCCTTCAACGACTCTTTTTTTCAAAAGCAGTTTGAAAAGTGTTCATAGAACAGGACTAAACCCTAATTTAAACCAAAGCCCCAATTTTATTTATCGTAATAGAGCAAAAGTAGCTACAAGATTACCCGTTACAATCAAGGCGATTAATGAAGTCCCTGTTACAACATTTGAGCCAGTTCAAGCTGAGATTACATGGGAAATCATTGTTGGAACTCTAGGTTTTGGACTTGATTCCTCTCTCTAACTTTGGGTTTAATTTGATTTTGCATTGAATGTCTTTGAAGCTAAATTGTTTGAATCTCTTTTGAATATGTTTAGCTGGAGTTATACCTTTCGTGGTAGCAGGAATTGAATTCAGCAAAAGAATTGTAAGTTTATGATGTTTAATCTCTTATAGCTGCTTGTTTGGTGTAATGTTAACATGTAATTAGATTATAAATTCTGATTATATTAGTCTATTGCTAAGCCGCAACAAAATGCTACTGAATCTGAGAATCTAAAGAATGTAACATCTAGGGTTGGTGATGAAACTTAAATTCGTGGTATGCTTGGATACTGATTGTAAAGAATGTGAAATATTAGGGAAGGGGAATGGATGGTTCAGAAAGTGTTTGCTCTCTAGAATAAACCAAGCTAGGAGTTGGGATGAATTGTGTATGGTTGTAGCTACAAATAGTTGAGTTTCATATTATTAGTCTCCCTTCGGAGGGCTTGTCTTCATTACACCTGATGAATTACTTCAGGTTCACCAAATACCTTGGAAGTGTCGAAAACTGTATGTAACTGAAGAAATGCACGTTGAGGGTAACCTGGTTGTTGCTATAGGGTTGTATGTGACATCTTAGGATGGAGGACTACTTACAGATATTTGCACATCCATAGAAAGAATAAGAAAAACAAACGGTTTACAGTGATTGAACAATATGTACGTCCTACTTATGATCGCCACAGATTAAATTATAATCAAATTGCTCAGGATGAAGGACTACTTACAGATATTTGCACATCCATAGAAAGAATAAGAAAAACAAACGGTTTACAGTGATTGAACAATATGTACGTCCTACTTATGATCGCCACAGATTAAATTATAATCAAATTGCTCAGGATGAAGGACTACTTACAGATATTTGCACATCCATAGAAAGAATAAGAAAAACAAACGGTTTACAGTGATTGAACAATATGTACTTCCTACTTATGATCGCCACAGATTAAATTATAATCAAATTGCTCAGAGTTGGTTACTGATGACAGTAATTGAGATTATACAATACGAACCGTTGTAAATTCTAGGGTGGATTCTAACTTATCAGCAAATGGTAGAGTGTGCAGAAAATTGAGTTCATAGTAAGTTTAAGCAATTCACTCTTTTGACTTGTTGATGTTATCAAGTCGTCGGGTTATTATTGTGTTGCTTAACAACCAGTTTCAATGCTGCAGCATGTGCATATGATAACTAAAAATTGATATTCCTTGCTAAATGTATTATTCAGCGGAGTTTAATCTTTAAAAATGATACATTTCTCTGCAGGTTGAGCAGAAAAGATGCACAGTATGTCGTGGATCAGGACTAGTTCGAAGAGAAAAATACTACTTCCGATGTCCTCGCTGTGGTATGTTTCAAATAAGTGCTCCTAGTAGGTCATAATGTCATGAAATTGGTGAATGCCGAACTTGTGGATTTATATGAGCATATGGATTTTGTTTTGCTTCTTATTGTTTCTAGAAGTTAAAGTGATTCTCACTTAGATCAGCTTGATAACCTGAACTGCTAGGTAGAATTCATGCTTCCAACACTCTAACAAAGTGGTTTTCCTTTAAACTGATGAGGTTTCTAGGTTCAAATTGACCATAAGATAGACATCTTGATTGCTTGGTTAGCATTCGTGTCCTGAATTGGTTTTGTATATCGACAGGCGGATTTCTCCCATGGCAGTCATGGAAAAGATTCTTCTCTGGCTAAAATTGTGATAGTATGTTCTTGTCGCTCTAAGTGTTTGTAATAGCAACCTTATAGTAATCCTCTGAATTTTCAATGAAGATAAATACAAATTGTATGCATTTGGTATATAAATCCATTTGTTTCACAAGGCTCCCTTGTTGGTGTATCTTCTTTGTATGAAACCTATCTATTACTATCTCACATAGTAAGCAAAAACTTTCCTTTCAGTCATGGATTTAAGAGATTTTACTATGTCACGCGGGTTGATAAATCATGTCGCTGGCTTAGCCACTCTGAACTGGGATCTTCTTCATAAAGATACCACGTCCATAGTGGCAGTGATCTAGTCACGAGATCTGTCTACCATTACTCTTTACAAGAAATCTTTGACTTTTGGGAAGATCACGACAGAGATTGGGATAGTCATTCATGTACTTTGATGCTTCTGTCATTCTGTCAAGTCCTCTTCAACACTGCCACCATTTTCTTATACATGCAAATGATCAACCAGTGATTCCAGGAGGTGAAAAGTCAATTATCATTACTTTGTTTTGTCATCGAATCTGGTACCTGGTTATGTGTTTGTGATACAGGTTTGCTCTTTGTAAATGTTGGACTCAAACCTTGTTATTATTCTGAAACCCTGACACCATCTGTTTTACAGTTTTCCACCAAGACTTCTGTTGAATAAGTGGATTTGGTTGAAAACTAGACCTTTGTGCTTTCATATGTCAGACAATATTTCAAACTTGTTGACATAATCCATATTTAGGCCTATTTTATTTTGGTTGCTATATTCTTTTTGAAGTTCCAAGGTCTTCAATTTCCCTTGTTCGTCAGATTGTCGTGGTCTTTATGAAATGAATGAGAGCATGCGTTGTGGGAATTTGTACTTTATCAAATAATACTACCATGAAGTGAAATGATGCTGCATTAGATAAAGCATTTGATTGCTCTTTTTAAAATGTCCCAGATCTTGTTATGTTTATGAAAACAGTGAAATTTTATTGCCTAATAAACCCAAAATGTGTTGTTGTGCATTCTTCTTTCATGCTAGACAAAGAAACAAGAAGAATCTTCATTATGGCATGGTATTACTTTCTGAATGATTCCAAAAACATATTATTTGTGTAGGGAACTTCTCTTTTGGTAATCCCTCCTCCTAAGCTTAATCTTATCTTTCTTCTCTTTCACCAAGATGCCTATTGGCCCATTGAGCCATTGGTCAGTCCAAAAATGAATGATAAGAACATTTTTCTTACAAAATATCAGCAGTTACTGTTTAGAATCCTTCATCAACATAATGAGCTCGTGGAAATTAAGTGGTAATCATTCTCATTTGAAGCAGATTACATGGTAATCATGTTCCTCTTTTTGAAAAACCTGAAAGTCTTTTGTAGTAGTAGTAGATCATGCCATCATGAGAGAAAGACACAGCCACACAGGAAGAAGTGGATTTCCAGGCCATAGGGTTGGAGTCTGAAGCTTAACCGCGTGGGTCCAACATCTTTTTGATTCTTCTTTCTCGGACATCAGCAGTTAATATAGAAAATGATAGCAGGCCTGGTAGCAGTAGCACATGGTGGTATATAAATTTAAAATTAACTGTGAGATTAGTTTAATGAAATTCTATCTTAATTCTCTTATTTTACTATAATCAACGTTTCCTACTTCCCTTATCAGATTAGATCATATTCTCTGATAGATAGAATTATCAAAGATGCCTTTTATTCGTGTCGTACGGTTCTCATGTCGTAAGCTTATCTACGTACGCCCATGTCCAAAATTATTCGCATGTAGCAGGTAGATTCAAACTGTAATTCTTAAATTAGATTACCACGTAAGATTAAAGTATTTTTTCTAGAAGTTTTACGTACAATTCGTGCATATTTTCCATGAAAAATAGTCCAAAGCAAAAATGAAAAAAAAAACTACCAAAAGTTACTTGACCATAACATGAGTAAACACCCCTTTGATCATGACATCATTACATATTTCATCTTTGTCTAAAAACAAAAGGCAGTCTTTTTCGATGTTTCAACGTTCAGTCCTTGATATTTAAACCATTTTGTTGTTTTTCTGAGAAAAAATGTATCATAAAAGTCGTATTTTCTAGTCATTGACATTTTGACCTGACTCACCAAGTGATAAAGAGTGGTATGATTGTAGTTTGGTTGATAAACATGGGGTAATAGATAATAAGGTTGTTTATAAATTACCAGAACATGGTTGAACTGTTTTTCCTCAGGAAAAGAAACACTTCTTTTTCACTGTCTTTGTCTGAAACTTGAAGCTCAATACCTAACAGGAAATCAAACGAAAGACTAATCAAAGGAGAAATTATCTCGTAAGAGAGGTATTTCAATTCTACTTTCAGTTGTATTGACTTATTTTGATTTATATTTTTCAGTGATTTGGTTCCTAGTATAAGTCATTCATTTGCAAGTCTATGTTATGTATTTTATGTTGACGTTGTGAGATGCTGTTTTGTTTGTGATTTCAGTTTGGTTATATGGGGTTTTGAGGGGTTTCATATGTTTTTCATAGAGATTGAATAGTTTCTGAAAATGGGTTGGTCAAAGAATTTTAAAAAATGGAGTGTTTGAGCTGAAAGACTGGATTATAATGAATGTTTGAGCTGAATAGACAGAGTTTTGGATTTGAGTTCTCTGTAATTAGTTATTGTAAGCTGTACACGAAAGGGAATAGGTTCTGATTTTTGGAATAGGTTCTTGGTGTAAGATTTTTGGGGATGGTTTAGTTTGAGATATTTGAAGGTGCAGTCTTTTTCTCTATCTGAACTTTGTTGCTTTTATTCTTGAAGTATGTTACTGTGCAACTCACCTGCCCAAATTCTAATTTAGGGTTTGAAATGCTTCTCTTTTTTCTTTTTTCATGTGCTTGGTTGGTGAAAATTGTAATCTTGCCATTTGGATTGCAGTAAAATCTGTGTTTTAGTGTTGATCATTATTAATCTTGTTTGCAGATGGCTTTAAAGAAATGAGTTAGCAAGTTAAGGTCTACAGTATCAATTCCTTTGATTTTTTCAACCCCTACCATATTCTTAGATGAGTTCGTCAATGAATCACAAGAACTTAGATGCATCCAATGGGTTTTACTGTAAGCCGATGCAGTGCTATCCTCAAGATTCTGAGGGTTTCGACCAGCACCCATCCTTTAATGACAGCACCCAAATAAACAGCTTGCCAGTTCAAAGTTCACCCTCTACCATCAGTTTTTCACCTAATGGTAGCCCTGTTTCTCAGCTAGATTCTCAATCTAACCCATCTGAGTCACGTCATTCCCCAGATAACGCCTATGGTTCTCATATTAGTGTATCTTCGGTTACTGATGATGTTGATGATTTAAGGAACACATTGAGAGAATGGGAATCCATGATGCTTGAACCTGATTCAGATATGGCGGATAGCTATGGGAGCACAATCCACGGTGACAAAAATCAAGCTTCAGTGGAACACCAGAAATTGAAAGAAATGACAGAGGCGATCCGAAGAGGAGATTTGAAACAAGTTCTTGTAGGCTGTGCCAACGCCATATCAGAAAACAATATGCCAACAACAGAATGGTTGATAGCTGAGTTAAGACAGATGGTTTCAGTCTGTGGGGATCCCGTCCAGAGGTTGGGTGCTTATATGTTGGAAGGGCTTGTGGCCAAGCTGGCTTCTTCAGGGAGTTCCATATACAAAGCATTAAGATGTAAAGAACCTGCCAGTGCCGAACTCCTCTCTCATATGCATTCCCTATATGAAGCATGCCCATATTTCAAGTTTGGGTACATGTCTGCTAATGGTGCCATTGCAGATGCCCTGAAGGATGAAAACCGAATTCACATCATTGATTTCCAGATTTCCCAAGGAACTCAATGGCTCTCTCTAATCAAAGCTCTAGCGAGTCGCACTGGTGGCCCCCCACATATACGTATCACTGGTATCGATGATTCTGTATCAGCTTACGCCAGGAATGGAGGGCTTCAACTTGTTGGGCATAGGTTATCTCACTTCGCTAAGTCGTGCAATGTGCCTTTTGACTTCCATGCTGGAGCTATGTTTGGTAGCAATGCAGAGCTGGAAAATCTTACTCTGAGACCAGGGGAAGCTCTGGCAGTGAATTTCCCACTCATGTTGCACCACACGCCAGATGAGAGTGTAAGCACTCACAATCATCGAGATCGACTATTAAGACTTGTCAAGAGCTTGTCACCCAAGGTGGTAACCCTAGTCGAGCAAGAAGCTAATACTAATACAGCCCCATTTGTTCAACGGTTCATTGAGACGTTGAACTATTACACAGCTATTTTTGAGTCGATTGATGTAAAGCTTCCTAGGGAGGATAAGGAACGGATCAATGTCGAGCAACATTGCCTAGCCAGGGATGTGGTCAATATCATAGCATGTGAAGGGGTCGAGAGGGTCGAACGTCATGAACTTCTGGGCAAGTGGAAGTCCCGATTTATGATGGCTGGGTTTACTCCGTACCCGTTGAGTCCAGTTTTCAATGCCACCATTAAGGCTGTGTTAGAGAACTACAACGAGAAATATACACTTGAAGAGAAAGATGGGGCTCTTTATCTTGGCTGGAAGAACAAAGCCTTGGTAGCCTCTTGTGCATGGCAATGAAAATACATGTTCCAATTAATGTTCCCTCTCCAGGTTCTCGAGCTCAGTAGGGAGAGTGAACAGCTTGTAGTACTGAAATAGCTTTAGCTTTCGTTCTTTTCAGCAAGTATGCATTGTAAGACGGCACAAAGAAAATATTACCAGAGTGTAATAATCAAAAGTAGTTAAATGAGAATGAGTTTAATTTGAATCTTTTCTGTGCCTTACATTGAAATGTTGAAACCCATAACTCATTAGCCATTAGTCAAAAATTATGACAAAGCAAGGAAGAGCAGCATCGGAATTTCTTACAGATAAATGTTCTATCTTGGAACATAGTCCTTCCTTGATATTACTACCATCTGAATCACATCCTTCATAATCACTTTCTACTTGATCACCAACCGTATTAGCTGCCATTCCAGCTATGACTCTGCAGATTACCACAGCTCTTTTTAAATTTTCTCTCCTGTCAACAAAAACCAAGTTCTCAATGAAATTCGAACTTGAGTTCCAATGTGCAAGCCCTGTCTTCATGGCATCATCCGTATCAAAACCTGTCCGAATCATTCTACATACATCACAATCAGTGTTATGACAAAGCTCAGAGACTTTGCTCGGCTGCCTTGAGCAGCAACTCATGGTTGTGCTGTAAAACTTCAGTACTTCATTTCCATCAACGACATTTCTTGGGTGGTATGTAAAAGAGTTGTCGCAGTACTTGGCTTGCTTCTTCACCATCTCTCTGTACTGTTCGAACCTTTCGAGGGTCTCTGGCGAATTTCTCACTCTTACAACTCGTTCGATGGTGCTAGCATTCTTCGTTGTAGCAGTAGAGGTTTGGAAAATCTTCTCAATTACGTTCCTTGATGGATCTCCAACATTCAGCTCTGCATACACAAACTCAGGGTTAAAAGCTGTAAATTGATTTACCCGTAAGTATTCACTGACATTTTTTTTTTGTTTACTTAGCGGTTTACCCTAAGACCATTGTCAGTTTCTGTAGGTCACTACTGCGAATTCATTAGGCGCCACTGTGTAAATGAAGCAGCAGTCATTGGAGTTATCTCCACAAGGCCCACGAATTACACGGGCCTGCCGTTAAAACTGAATGTTAGGGTTATGGAGCTTCACAAAGCGTTCACAAGGTTTTCCCCGGCTTTAACAACTCCATTCCCCATAATAGCCTATAGGGAACAAAGGTGTGAATCACAGAAAAAGCGCCCAATGATTTCGTGCCGGAAAACTAGAGTTAATACAAAACCATAAAACTGTTGGATATCCAACAACTCAAACTGTTGATTAAATGGTTACACATTCAAGCGTAATGGTTTAGTGCTTTGTGTTTTACCCTTTGTAACCATAAACTTTACCCCTTCACAACCATAAGAGTTGGTGCCTTCATCGGTAAGACTCAGTCTTAAGTATCGTAATCCGTATTATCAAGAACCTATGTTAATGGCAAAATTACAGTTATCTATTATATTTTTTTTAATAATTTAGTTTTAATTTTAATTTAGTTTTTAAATATTTTTTATAATATCCACACGTTTACGCTGATATCCTTACAACCCAAACTAGATTTTTCGAAAATATAAAATGAAGTTCGGCCATCATTTTCGTGTTTAATTATTAGTCGAACCATTCAGTATAGCACCTTTAGAATGAAGAACAATGAGCAGTTCGGCTGACAATTTGTTTCAATTGTCAGCCGAACTTCACTCTTTAACTGTCGTGAAACCATAGTTTTTCGATTTAAACCAAATTCAACCAGAAACAAGAAAATAAGACATGGATTTCTGGAAAATATTTTTTGTTGTACATTTTCTTACAACGAGGATTTGATTCTCGCTCTCCAACTTCACTCAAATTCGATTTCCGTTTTAACTCGTTCTCCATGAATTTACGGGTTAAAAGAATGATTAGAACCCCACCTTTAATTGAAAACGATGAAAATTAAATTCAGGTTAGTATTTGGTTGGTGTAGAGAAATAAAAAAAGAAGAAAAACAATTAAATTTTTTTAAAAAACTTTTATAAACAAATAATAAAAAAGAAATAAACTAATTAAGGGTAACTAAGTAATTTATATACCATAAGACACCCCTTATCACTCTACTCTAGCTAGGATAATCACTTTGTATGCCCAACAATTAAAAACTCTATAAACTGACTCGGTCTCCTTCCATTATAGGGTTCATTATAAACTGAGTCAGTCTCCTTCCATTATTAAGCTCAGAGTCTGCTTATATCTAGGCCCATGCGGCCTACATGAGGTCAATAATTGAAGAGTCAGCCCAGCTCAGTATTTTTGACAGACTCAATAAAGATGTGAAATATCACCACCAAATTGGTGGGGTGACAATCTTCTGAGAAAAGATTATGTCTACTTAATTATTTGATTAGCTAGACGTGCAAACCAATAATTAAGATGATTATTACTTAAAATGAATAATTAAATAGAAACATATCGAGGGAAATTATATGTTAATCCATCCTTTGTTTGCAAGCTAAATTTTAAGGAGATCTAGAAACTTATAAACCAGTGGCTGCTTAGAACTCAACTTGTGGCTTAAGATGTCAATGAAAAGGTACTATGAGTAAACATATATAATACTGGAACAGGTAAACTGCAGAGGATATATGCACACGACAATCTACTATCACGTCGGCCCACAAACAACGGTTTTTTATCTTATACGAAAGTCGTGTGTGAAAGTAAATGGTAAAGATATTTCAATCTCAGACTAAATGGTAAATGTATTTCAAACTCAGGGTGACGATGTTGTCATCCAACATTGCTATCCTGCAGATTTGCTACCCTACGAGAAAGATTGCATGTACATCTCTGCGTAGCAGTTTATTATTAAGCAATGGTGACTGCTGATGAGTTAAAAGATGATGGATGGATTAGTTACTTACGGTAAAAACGTTCTTGGCTGTGACTCGTTCGCCTGAAACTCAAACTTTTCACCATCTTCTTATCTCTGCTCATTCTTTCAACCCTGTTCTTGTTCTTTTTCTTGTTCCTTTTATTCTTATCGCAAACTTTACCTTGGCAATATCCAATAAAATCAGTACTTTTGCAACTCATGTTCTCTTTCAAATACAGCCATATTGAGTACATTTTCTCCCTGCTGTCCTCTCTAATTAATCAAGCCTTCTTCATGTAAAATTCTAGCTCCTGCACATTACCAAATAACTAAACAATAATTAACAAATTATTAGTATATAATGTGTGCTGTGCTTGCCTAGCTATGCAGTACTGCCTGGTACTATTCCCCACATGCAACACTTGGTCCCTGGCTACATAGCTGGGCTAGCTAGCTAGGCACTGTACTATATGCATGACGCATGTATTGAATCAACTTGATGAACCCCTAGCTGTTGGATTTTGGTTATTGGTTTCTCTCTACAATGAGTTGGCTATTTAATTTCCACCCCCACACTAGTCTGATCAAGAATTCATGAAGATTATCAATCAACACACACACCAACCCTCCATTGATGAACATGTCAAGTCAATTTCAAATCCTTACCATCATCGTCCTCTTAATAATAATAATATTATTACTGCAATGCATGTACAATGTATGCAGAGAGAAAAGGAAAGCTAAGAAAGCAAATGATGATGATTAACTAGATCCCGAGAGCTGGGGTTTAGTTATGAACACACTAACTATGTATCTAAAAGCTAAAACATGACATACCTTCTTTAGCAGACAACACAACAAAGTTAACGACTCTTGCCTTCAAAAGAGATACAGCTCTCTGTTCTTTCTTTCTCTCCTTGAGATTCCTTCTTTCCCCCACCACAAGAAAATGGACCAAATGGTATAAATGAGAAAGAAAGTTAAAGGGATAGAGGCTGAGAGCTAGCTGCTATATAGCTAGGTAATGCAGCAGAGTACTATACTCCTACTAAATGGAGTGATGAATAATTAGAAAGAAGCTGGCAATATGTACTCGTTGGTTTCTCAGTGGTGCTTTTTCTTTCTTTTCTTCTGATGGATAAGTAACTAGTATACGCATACCAACCATTATAAAGTTGGGACTTGGGAGAAGAAGATAGAGATAGAGACAAAAGTACATGAATTAAAAGAGAATTTTGTATGTTTTCTAGAGGGATTTAATGTTAGTAGGTTAAGACAACATCATCACACTCCATGCAGCAGAGAGATGAGATATATGTCAGTATGCAATCCGAACCCTAAATGCCAAGCATCAATAACCGTTATATAAAGGTGGCAGAAAATCATACACATTTCAAGTATTATCAAGCAGCTATAATTTACAATACAACCAAAATCCTTTTATGTTTGCTACTCCCTTTATTTCATAGACAGACGACAATCTAACAGCTGTTCATCCCATTAATTTCCTACGTCCTCTTTGAGATATATACTCTTACGTATTCACGTGTTATATTCTGACCTTTAGTCAGGTCCCAGTTGTTATATCCACCCCCCAAATCTCTACTTTTTACACCCACCGACAATATCTCATCTCAGTGAAACTCTCCTTGTTCGCAACTTCTTGGCGTCATGTTTCATGCTACTGTTAATTATCTTCTTTCTCGTAGAGTTACTTGGTTAAAAAATGCCACAGTAACAAGGAGAAAGTGTTACTTCGATTGTCTTGATGGGTTCAAAATGTGCAAGAGCCCTCCTAAATACCCAACCCTCCCACAGTCTCACTCACAGACACATATTGGGTTCTGCCATTTATAAAGATCTTGGGACCAATTTTTTAATTTAGTTACCCTGGCAACAATAATGATGATAGTCCACGGCTCAAAACAAATGACAACTGTTCAAATTTGAGTCAAGAAAATGAGATTTCTTCTTACATTTCAGCAAGCAGCTGAAATTTTTTCGGACATTTTTTTATGTAGCATCATCATCCCAAGTAGCTCTCAGATGGAGCAATTTTAGTTTATCATCTCATCGGTTATCTATCCGCATATCTAAAATCACGGCTTAGGAAAAAGTTGCAGACTTGCAACCTAGTGCGGCAGTGCCTACTAATGAAACGAATCATCTTTGAGTGTATACTATAGAATGATTATTTGGGGACCATGGTTTTTTTGGGACCATGGTTTTTTTGGGACCAGACATTAGAAGTAAATCTATGTCACCCCTTATCTAGATATTTATATTAATACCTAAATTACCTTCCTGATTAATTTTGGGTGATGATTAGTTAGTGTTAATAATAGTTAGTGTAATGATTAGTGAGATGATTAAGTTAAAGATAATTAGTGAGATTAAAAAATCAGATGATTTTTTTTTAAAGAAGTAGAATTATTGAGAGAGTAAAGTTAGAGAAGATGAAGAAGGAAAACATGAAAAACGATGGATTTTACCAACCACAACCGGAGGAAGGGTATTTGGGTACCCAGGTAGGCTTCAAACTTAGATAATGTTGGTTGAATTGCTCCAAACTTTCAAAAAAAAATGAATTTTTTTATGTAGATTTGGGCCAGTTCGGTTACCATATGTCAAGAACATGTAACTGAACACACTTGAAAGTGTAGTTCGGTTACGTTTTCCAAACACGCAGGTTACCGAACTCGCTCGTTAATGGAGGTTTTGGTCGTACAGTGTAATGTTCGGTTACCTAGGATAAAATGGCAGCTAACCGAACTTTGAACTTAATAATTTATTTGGGTACATCTTGTGTGTTCGGTTAGTTCGCAAACTTCAACGCAACCAAGTTCCCAACCGAACTGCAGGTTAAAAGTAACCTAGTGTTAGAAGTTCGGTTGGTTCGCAAACTTCAACATATTTTGCGAATCAACCGAACTGGGCTTATATATGCATATATGCAATTAGACAAACGTTCGGTTACTACGAAATTTATTTTTTGGCGAATAAGGTAGAGTTCGGTTACGAAGTTTCAAATGCAGAGTTCGGTTACAAAGAAAACTTAACATTTTTGCGAACGAACCGAACTTGTGGATTTCTCATTATTTTCGTAAACTAAAGTTCGGTGATATCCTTATTTTGCGAAGGAACAGAACTTATGGACTTGTGTTGTTCTAATACAAGGAGTTCGGTTAAAAGTATTTTTTTGCGAATCAACCGAACTTTGAGTTCGATTAAGAAAAAATTAATTCGTGATAACCGAACTTTTCTCTGAAAAAACCCTCCATTAAACCTCTCTGCAACTTCCATTTTCAACTCATTTTAATGATTACTTCTCATTTATTCAACCAAAAACGAATGACAAGTAATGGGTTTGTGAGAATATCTTTGTTAATGTTTTAAATTAAGCTATATATATATATATATTGGTGGCGATGGTTGGTGGTGGTGGTAATCGGAAGTGGTGGTGGTAATCGGTGGTTGGTGGTGGTGATAATCGGAGGTGGTGGTGGTGGTAATCAGCGGTGGTGGGCGGTGGTGGTGGTGGTAATCGGTGGTTGGTGGTGGTGATAATCGGAGGTGGTGGTGGTGGTAATCGGCGATGGTGGGAGGAGGTGGTGGTTATGTATATATAGGTGGTTATTGGATTGGTTTTAAATTAAATTAGGTTAAAAGTAGGTTATTTCAATGCTTTAGGACATCCCTTATAACTATAGGGAAGGTGGCCTAATAAAACCGTGGTCCCCTCAAAAAAACCATTCCCCCTAAAAAAATAAATAAAATAAGGCCCAGTATGATACACTCATAAACTAAACTTGCACGGTTCCACGTCTCCGTCAGACTAATTCAGTGATATATTTTTCCAAGGTCCCCTCCCTCTTTCCTTCCTCTCTCTTCTCTTCTTCTCTTTGCATTTCCCTAAAATTACACAAATAAGCTCCCTTTGTTGCGTTTACCTTGAATCGTGAACCATTTTAATTTCTCTCCATTCTTTACGCAAAGAGAAGAGATTTATATATACAAATTTTGTCTTTCTCTCTTTTTTCTCACTCATCACTTTTCTAATTCTTTCTCTTTACATCTCTCTCCCCCCCTTCTCTGATAAATAGACAGACCGATCTAACTGGACAACAACAAACCACTTCACCTCTCTGTTGTTGTTGTTGATTTGTTTTTGATCACAAAACAATCAAACTTACATCTCCATCTACTTCATTTCATTAAGGTTGGTAAATTTTTCATCCCCCCATTTCTTTAATTTCATTCGTTACTCTTTCTGTCAATTTAACTAGTTTATTGTGCTCACTTTGTTGAATAAAAATTAGGTTTAGACTTTAGTGATTAGAATCATGATATTCAAATTCTGCTGTTGAAATCTTACCAAAGATCACAAATTTGAATGTGGGGGGTTTTCAGTTTTTCATCTTTTGATCGTGTAAATTTTGACTTTTAGTAACTGATTATTAATGTTGTACCAACTTGTATAGACAGACACAGAAGTGAAAACCCTATTTAAGGGAAAGAAGTGTAGCATAAGTAGCTAGGAATCAAAATTCTTTCATTTCACCCTTTTCTACTTTGGTCCAAAATCTTGCAAACAAAAAAAATTTGTCAGTTTTTTTTAGTGGAAATATTTTGGAAAGAAAAGTTTGTTATTGAGGTAGAGGAATGTCTTTGTGATGATAGTGTTGATAGTGAGTGGGACCCATTGACATAAGAAGAATGATAGTCAAAAAGGTGCAACTTATTTTTCCTATTCATAGCTAAGTTTTGAGAATTTGTATATCCAACTTATCTAGTTTTAATAGTGATTTTTTTGCTTTTTTTGTGTATCTCTTGGAAGTGATACCATTGAGATCAAGGTTTTTCTCTCTATATTTGAAGTTTTTTTTTTGTGTAGTGTAAGAACTAATCAAGGAGTGTAGAGCTTTGTTTCATAGTTTTTGATCTTGTTTATTTTCATTGGCTCTAGACTTAGTTTCAGTATAGCTAAGTGGATATGTTTCTTTGCTGAATTTGTTCATTTCATTCTATGCAGACTGCGGGAAACTAAAGCTGGAACCTTATGTAGTGTTGGATGTTATCTATCAGCTGGATTGGGGCTTGGTGCACACTTATTATGAAGTTTTCTGCCAAATAATAAAGCAAAAAAATGTGGAATTCTTGACTGAACTTGCCGTAGTTACGTTGGATAATATTGAACCCCAGGAGGTGCGTTCTTCAGTTTTTGTGTACTGCATTGGGTTATTTCAAGTGACCACAAAATCTTCGTACTGTTTTTTTCTTTTCTTGTCTTACTATGTCTTCCTTTCTAGTGTGTTATGCTTCTTCTTGTTCTAACATGATGTGTTTAATTTTGAAGGGGGAATTGTAGAATTTGTGTGCTGAACTCCAACTGTGAAGAAGCTGAAAACCAAATAGTATAGCCGGATATGGTCCCTGCGATATTACTCTAAGCATAACCAGTACATAAAGAAAGGTATTTGAGCAGATGGCCTTTTATACAGAGGAAGAACAAACTGAGGATTATCTTTTCAAGGTTGTTTTAATTGGTGATTCAGCTGTCGGTAAGTCAAACTTGCTAGCAAGATTTGCTAGGGATGAGTTCTACCCAAATTCTAAATCAACCATAGGAGTTGAGTTCCAAACTCAAAAGATGGATATTGATGGGAAGGAAATTAAAGCTCAAATTTGGGATACAGCAGGCCAAGAACGATTTAGAGCCGTGACATCTGCATACTATAGAGGTGCTGTTGGAGCTCTTGTGGTTTACGATATCAGTAGACGTCAGACATTTGATAGTATCGGCAGATGGCTTAACGAACTTCACAGTAAGTGCTCTTTAACTTTTGCCTTACGATAACTGCAACACTTGTTAATCTGATGAAACAAGGATATGAGCAGAGGGACTGCGAGGTCTTTCAGAAAGAAAAAAAAAACATAAATGTTGGGGTGTAGAGTGTAAGAATCCAGGAAAGGCCCAGTCATGATTAATCAGAACTTGTAACCATCCAATCTTTGCCTTGCCTACACATTTCTATTAACTTTTTAAGGTGTTACCGAAAGATTTAGGATTCTTAAACAAGCATGTGAACAAACAAGGAGGATTGTTTCCGTCTCCTGAAAAAATGCTATCACATTAGTATGCTTTAAGTATCCATTCAGATAGATATTATGGGAGATGATACTTTTTAGTTGGCTAGTCAACTTGTGCTGGGACAGCTATCCAGTTAGTATGCGGCAACCGCTAAACTGCCACTTCGATGTATCTGTTTAAATCCTTGTTAGCTTATTGTTATTGAAGCAACACTTTCTGTTTTCTGATTGTTTTATTAAACAGCTCACTCGGATATGAATGTGGTTACCATTCTTGTTGGGAACAAATCTGATTTGAGAGATGCTAGGGAGGTAACAATGGAGGAGGGGAAGTCCCTAGCAGAAGCTCAGGGGTTGTTTTTTATGGAAACTTCAGCGCTTGACTCATCCAATGTCAAAGCTGCTTTCCAGACTGTCGTTAAGGAAATATATAACATCTTGAGCCGAAAAGTAATCCTTTGTCAAGAGAACAAGAAACAAGATACTGGATGGATGGAGAATGGGAAGACTGTGGTGCTACAGGCTCCGAACCATGAAGCAGATTCACAAACTAAAAGGTGTTGTTCGTCCTAGAGTAGTACAAACTCTTTGTTGTAGTCTCAGTTAAGAGCTGACCCAGGGCACAAGTGATCAAAGAATCTACCCAGAAACAAGGGCACTCTTTTGTTTATTTTTTTTTTTTTTGCTTTGTCCTCCCCTATTTTATGTTTTACATGCACTTCACTTATGGCCTTATGTGGCCTTAATGGAGAAGATCTAAAAATATAGCTTGGGACGAGCACCACCATGTAGATCATCCTGGAAAAGACACTGTTTTAAGTCGTCTGGAATGTGTTAAATGCTGTCACGTCGCGGAATACATCAGTCACGAATTTCTTATCTGAGATTTCTATATTTAACGGAACTTCTACGGAAATAAGACAACACACTTGAAAGTTCATATAAATTGGCTCATCAATGTGACATTAAAGTGCACCACAGTCTTCCCATTCTCAGACGTTGAACGCTTTTTATGACCTTAAATCTTCATGGTTCGGAGCTCCACACTACCACTCTACCAGGGTTCATAGTATCTTCTAGTGAGACCTTAAATCTTTTAAAAAGCTGGAGTACATGCCAATGAGGACTCCTACGTCTGAAAATTTTCACTTAAAAAAAATAGCTTGATCGAGGAGCTTTCCATTTTTGTCCAGCAGAAACACTACCCAACATTTCAGCTTAAAAAACACTACCATTACATAAGTCTTCTGCTATAAAGCTAGTGAATTTACATTGAAATGAAATTATTTAAAGAAAGCGAAACCTTACTACAGGGGGGGAATTTACTCGAGCAAAACAGTAGCTATTGACTAATAAATGTCAAAATATTATATATCTAAATCATGATACCCCAAATAAAGGCCATTGCCTTCTCCAAGAATATCCAGTACATTTATTGACGGGCGACCATCTTCGACAACATTCATAATTTACCAATCATCTTTTCCTATGTGCACCCATTTTCAGCGGCTTACAAATGCTTTCATGGTGGTGGGTTGTCAAAGCTAGGGAAATCATTCTGCTTTTCCTTCAGTTTGTCTCCATCTGCACCACCGAGACAGGAGGTTGCAAGCGGGTTTACATCAACTATGTTATGAAGTGGATGTGTGCTATGGTTTTTGTCCTGAGCTGCTACTTGATCCAGCGTTGAACGCTTATCCTCAATCATTCTAATTTGAGGACTTGAGCCTGCTCCTGCAGCTCCTACTCTGTTGTCAATGGTATCCGCATCGTGCTCTTCCGACCCAGGCTTTGGTGTTAAGGCTTCGTTACTGTAAGTTCTCGGAGCAGGCATGTCATGGTTATGCTTTCCCTCATATGTGGTTATGAGTAGTTTCGGATTGTGTGATGACCTCTCCACATGCTTCTTCATTGAGCAACCAGAATTTGAGCATCTGTAGTAATTTCTACATAACAAAAAAAAACAAAAAAAAACATAAAAACAGTGCAAGTATAAAGACAGCTGTATGGTGGAAAAGCCACTTTCATGTGAAAATCTCCTACCAGCTTGAGCACATTCGGGCAGCGAGACGAGAGCATCATTTAAATACATAGTTTTGAAAATGTTAACAACAAAAGTGATTCTGATACATCTGACACATTAATGCTGGGTGTCAGAATAACTCCCTGCATGTGGGGAAAGGGTCGGGTCGCATTTTCCTACTCTACGTTTCAACCTTAGAAGAGAAGATACAGATCTGAGGAACATAAAAGGTCAAGGGTGGAGGAATACTGCAGTATCCACTCCTTGAATAACAATAAGGAGAGTCAAAGAGTTCACTGATAATTTAAAGAAACTGAATCCTACTGTAATAGAAGAAAGCACCAGGGAAGCATTCAATTGCTACTTCACTATTGCCCTCTCAACCGCAAAGGAATAGTTCATTGTCTACCAGAGAGGATCTATTTCTTAAAGGGATCTACATACCTTGGATTGGTGTTGCCTTTCACCATTTTTCTACCGTATTTGTGCCAGCGGTACCCATCATCCACTACATCAACCTCACTAGGCTTTTCGACAACATAACGCGGTTCCCGAACGGCTCTACCCATTGCAGAAACGTCTAAATCATCAACGTCTTTCTTCCTGCTTCCAATTTATTCACCACATCAATAATCATATTTATACACGAAGGCACCTACATATTTCAATTAGTGTCTGAATTGAACATTAGTCACCTGCGTTTAGACTGCGGGTCATCATCACCCTCAACATCATCGCTGACCCTATTTGATTGTGTAGTTGGAGATTCCAAATCATCATCACTTGCCATGACAACTGGATGCTCGTTGGCACCTATTATCTTAATATAATGAGATGTCTGGCTCTGGCCCTCTTCATTTGATGGCTTGCCTGCAGAACATAAAACTATAAGCAGTTTTGCCATGCATAAGCAATTAAAAAACAACAGCGGTTTTGTGTGCTAACCATCAGATCTTTCATCCTGGACAGACAGAATTGCACCCCTAGGCAGAGGCTTGGGATGATCATGCTTCCCCTTGTAAATAATCTCTATTATCCTACCATCATGAGATAGTCCCAATTGTTTTTTCACCTGGCAGTTCGGGTACGTGCATCTATAATAGCTTCGCGGGAATTCGTTTCCCTTGATATGTTTTTGCCCATACTTCCGCCAGTTATATACATCATCAGGTAATCTCTCAGTTGGTATTAAAGAACTAGTTCCTTTTTGATAAGATTGTCCCGCTTGGAGCCCACTGTCTGGGCCATCAGTCTCCCGCTTTTCATTAGAATCAACAGGTAAACCATCTCTTGAAGAGACCATGTAAACTGGACGTTTCAGAACACGTAAAGATTAGAGCCAGATTCGTGGTTGAAATTCAAGGTCTCCAATGAAAAAAAAAAAAAAAACTGTTTTCATTAACCTTGAATTTGTAGAGACGGCTCACTTTGCTGGTGAGTTGGCACTGCCACCGCCAACGCATTGCTGGTCTCAGTATTGGATTCAGAGCAGCTTGCCTTAGATACTGGATCACGATCATTGTTCACTTCCTTCCCAGGCTCATTCAACTTAGGACCCTGATATTTTACATCCACATCAGTTGCTGCAATATGAGATGTGGCAACATGAGCAAGCTCTTGGGGTTGGATGCTCTTTGGATTGGTATCGCATGATGCTATGTCATGTCCATTTGATGAGTTATCTACAGGGAACAAAAGAAGAAGGGAACCTTAGCCATGAATTATCAAGCAGTGACAGGTCCATAAATTCAGGCATAACATTCCTTGCATACCTTTTTTGAGATTTAAAGAAACTCTATCAGATTCTTCTTGGATAGACAGTATTGTACCAACTACCATTCGACTGCTTGGCTGAGGTTTAGGATGATCATGAGTTCCTTTATATACAATCTCCGTGAGCTTTCCATCATGAGAACGTTCCAGCTGTTTTTTCACCTGGCAGTTAGGATGCGTACATCTGTAATAGCTCCGTGGGAATTCACTTCCTGAAATACGTTTTTGCCCATATTTTCGCCAGTTATATCCATCTTCCGACAATCTTTCAGCGGCCATCAGAGGCCCTTTGAGGTCAGATGGCATAGCCTGAACTATGCTGTCCAAAACTTGTCTCTGCTGCAACTCATGAGAGTCAACTTCAACAGGTACAATGGTTCTTGACGTAACCATCTGACCTGGAGAATTTGAGAAAGTTGAGGGTGTTGCTGCTTGAATCGCCAAAGGTGACACAATTGCAGGGGACTGGCATTCACCTGGCACCTCAACAGATGGTTTCCTCCGCTTCTGTTTTAACTTAGCCGGAGTTTTGCTGATGGACATTGCGTTGAGCCCAACACATTTTATGGAGGACTCTGGATCATCACATTCCGCGACCTTGATATCATCGGTCAGTTTTGGTGCTGCACCTGAAATTTCCTCACTTTGTGCTGTGATGGGAGAAAAACCAGAGATACCATTTGGTTCGGTGAGATGAATTTGTTTTTCTGCAGATAGAAGAGGGTACAAAAAGAAACCAATAGTTATTACCTTAAGTATCCAAGTAAACTAAGCCTATGAAATAAAAGTTCTAAAAGGGATCTTTGTTCAATGAACAGAGTCATACCAACGGCCATTTCACTGCTTATCTGCGCAGGAAGATCGTGCTTTGCCTTATACGTAATCTCTTTCGCCGGCCCGTTATAAACAAAAGGAGTTGTACCAACTGCCATTTCATTGCTTGGCTGTGGTGCGAGATGATTATGGTTTCCTTTATAAGTAATCTCTTTTGTCTGCCCTTCATAAGATCGTATTACTTGCTTCTTCGCTTCACAGACAGGATTGAAACATTTGTAATAGCTCCGTGTAGATTGATTTCCTTTTACATGTTTCTCCCCATATTTTCGCCAGCTATACACATCATCCGATGATCTGCCATCATCTGGGCTCTGCCTCTTCCTTGATTCATTAGAATCAATTTCCATCGGAGCACTAGGGTTTAAAGCAACCACATAGCCAGGCGTGTCTGGGGTAGTTGCAGATGGTTGAAATCCCGGAGAGGAGTCTTCCATAGTTTTGCTACTAACTAATAACAAAGCCTGAGACTGGCTTGTTTTACCCTGGACTTGCATTAGCAGGTCACGCTTTTGGTGAATAGACCTTGCAGAAGCCTTTGAATAATAAACAATGTCAGAAAACCACAATCCTCAGATTAAACAAGTCTCCTCATGCAACTAAAAATGAACACTTCAAGCTGCCTTTAGATTCACTAATATGATTCAAATGAGCTTGACTTTACTAGACACTCTTTCATTACATAACAAACAAACAACAACAACAAAAAAAAACCCTCCAGGGTTCATCTCAAATCGAATAAAATCATAACAACCTGTTAATACTACTGATGTGCTCATGTTTTGTATCTTGGCGTGTATAACACCTTAGCGGAGTTATATATATCCATATTGAATGAGAGAAAAGATCGTGGGGTGAATCAAATAAGAAGCAAGTTCATAAGTATGCATTAAGGGAAACTCCAAAACACGATTAAAATTTGATTTATGATATAGACTTTAACAAAGACCAATCATGGCACAACAAAAAGAACTAAATTGGTTCAAGATGAGCCTTTCCAAAACAAGACAGTAGGTGACTTATAATCAAGAACAAAACTCTACGATATGACTAGCGCTTGGATGCTATCATCATCACAATGAGAACAAGAGATAGATTTAACTTAGCACCAGCTAGACATGCATCCTCTTATTCATAATTAGGGAACTAGGAACCCGGCTCCGTATTACTCATACCCAAAATTTATATAACTAAAAATAAATCCCATAGTCATGAAGACAACACTACGTGAAGTAAGGGGATGCATTTTTTTTTAACAGAGCTCATACCTTTTAAGTAGAATACAGCATAGAAAGTGCAAATTGTTGACAAAACCGTCGAATATTACCATGTTGGGCAATTAAGTAAAGAACCATCAAAAATAACTGAAAATCAATTAACTTCTTAATTCCAGTCTCCAACAAAAATTAAGCAAACATGATGCCCTAAATTGAGTTAAATTTCTTCAACTAAGTCAACAAATCACACCCAATTGATGAGCTAGAACCACTGAAACTAAAACTCAGAAATTTAAACAAAAACCCAAATTCAAGAGTCAATTCACAGGTATAACCTTTAAATCGTCAAACATCATCGAAGTAACTTAGCTGACTAGTAAAGGGAAAAATTAGGGCTTACCTTCATGGCTAGAGAGAAGTGGAGGAGGATCAAAGTAAATCCCCCAGCACAATTTAGAGGAAAAAGTCAAGATCGGAATTTTCTGAGCAGACACCGATCTATACTCTGAAGCTGTTCGACTTCGATCTGGTGAGCTAAAAGAAACCTTAAAATCCAAAATTTGCTCTTAACAGTAACAATTCCCTTTCTCAATAGATCTTATTCTCTTCAAACAATCGAACCCTAATTGGTACTTTGTGTGCCATCACTCACTCGGATGAAATTCTGTTTCTGGAGAATGGGAAAATCTGTCTGATTTATTATTTTACAGAAAAGAGTGAAAAGAAAGAAAAAAAGAAAAGGGATATAGGGGTATTTTAATAATTTAAGGGGTATAGTTGCGTGTTTTGGTAACCTATCGAAGACTGAGGGAAACATATTGACTCATTCACTTCCAACAATCGGGAGATTTAATTACGGAAATGTCCTCGGAATATTTATACATTGACTATCTAAACACTTGGTTTACTTTTCTGGAGATTGGTTTTACTTAAATGCCCTTAGGTCAAGAATTTGACTACAGTTTTGTTGGTATGGATCGGGTTACGACTGATCCAAACTCATCCTACCACATGGGCTTAGTTGGTGTAAGTAAGACTAAGACCTAGCCGAGGGGTAGGTATTCATCACATACGCATAGTCGAGATGGTCGAGACTTCTGCATTAATACTTGTTTGAGAAACATTTTGGGCTTTTTAATAAAGTAACCACCTTTTTGAACCATATTTAAGAAACTGGCCGTTTTTTTGAATCTTTATATAAACTGGCCGATATTGACATTTTCCATCCCGTTTTTTTCAAAAAACGGATTTAGATAGTTAACTGGCTACGTGGCAGTTAACCTGCTAGGTAAAAGACGACTTAACCCTCGTCTGAGTTCGTAACCAAACCAGTATCGAGTCAACTCGGTGACTCATTGCAACGGTCGGATTTGTAACGGTTGGATTTGTAACGGTCAGATTCAGCTTCATTCATATAAATTAGGCCCTGCAGAGAAAAACCATAGTATTTGTCATACTCAACAGATCAAAAAAATAAAAATAAATAAGACATGAGCCAAAATGAAGTAAACTCTCCAGGCAGCAGTAGCAGCAGCAAGGTAAGATTAAGATTAAAACAACCCCTAATTTCATGTTCTATCTGTGCACAGGGAATTCATGATCCAAAGGTATGTCCTTGGATTTATTCCAGGTGCAAATATATACCATGTAATGGTATAAGGCAACTATTGTGTTCAAAAGCAAAAGAAACAAACGAAAAAATGTTTTTGAAGTGTTCAATTCCAACCTGTCAGTACTTTGAATGGTTTGACGATGCCATCGATCCTGTCAAATGCAAGATGGTGAAATTACCAGTAGAGAATGGTTGTTACGCTTGCGGAGAATCTGGTCATTGCTTCAAAAACTGCCCACTGCAAAATCAAACCTGCAACAAAGATCACTGCAAATCAAAAATGGAGATGAAATTTTGCAAGAATGAACACAACAAGAACATAGCATACCTCACTTGTACAGATTGTGACGGTTTTAAATGGGTCTCAGATGAAGTCTTCATTGCTGCAAAAAACAGAATTATGCATTCAAGTTTACAACTTAATGCTATATGTAAGGAACTCAACAATCTGAAAATGTAACCTGCAAATGTACTAATAAACAACCATCCACTTTTGATTCAGCATTAATTCAAGTCTACAAAAGAAAAAAATATTGTCTTCTTAAACACAAAAAATCAGAAAACGGATCTCAAATCATTTCTTCTTAGCCTTTCCATTTCCCCTTCCCTTTCCTTGTTTTATATTCTGAGATACAGATCCAATGCCAAAGAAGTTCTGATAAAGGTTATTTATTGTAGAGGGTGGAGTAGAAGATGGTGCTATAGATGGCAGACTCATAGGTGTTGTGGAAGCTGGAGTAGAAGATGGTGTTGCCAAAGGCTGACTGCCAGGCCCTGTAAAACATTCACCAACAAATGATGTCGTTCTCTTCTTCTTGTTTGACTTAGCTGCACCCCTAACTCCGGTGGTCTGACTTGGCTCTATGTTGCTGAAGGTGAAGCTTTGTGCATCACATTCAGTCCTTTGCCTCTTTGCAGTTGGATTAGATCCCACTTCATCACTGTCATATACTGGAGGAGCTTCTGGATTCTCAATTGGGTGACATTCATCTTCTTTGGTGTTTTCCAGCTGAATATTGTCCACATCTTCAACAAACTTAACTTCATTTGTAGCTTTTGACTGACTGCAACCACTGCTACTAGCCTGAGAATGTTTGGATATGGGCACATCCATGAAACTCAGCTTTCTTGATGCACCTTCAACTGATTTATCCACACTATTTAGCCTTGGGGATCTTCTAGGGGTGGTTCCCTTTCTAACTGTCTTCTTCTTTGGTGTAGTCTTTGGAGTCCCAAACACTGTGTCTTTCATCCCCATCCACAAACATATACATCCATCCTCATTTACAAAAGAATCCTCCCAAAAATTATCAAAATCATCATTGTTTAACAATGGCAGTGGCAGACATTCTTCCTTAAACCAATATAAATTAAACTTCTCTTTAACATCCATAGACAAACCCTTATACACCATATACTTAAGTGTCATCAAGTCTGTTTCATCTCTATGGCAATCAGGAAATACCAAAGTCTCATTCTTTGGCTCCGCATATACACTGATATTCCTAAATTTGAACTGACTGCAACACAAATGAAACAAAATCAGATATAAACCTATGAAAACCCAATGAAAACCTAATTAAGCAATATTACTTAAAATCAAACACCCAATCACGAAAATTAAACCCCAATTAAACAATAAAAATTTGGTTTCAAATAAACCCTAATTACAAAGGAAAAAAAACAGAAACCCTAAAAATCAATCGATCAATTAAATTAATTAACTATCAATACAATGATTTTCATCATATATTAAGTCACGGGTTTCGTTAATCTTACCTTGATTCAGACTGTTTCAATCCCGGTTTGTACCTCATCTTCACTGTATCACCACTATCTCTGAATCCCTAAATATGTATAACTTTTCTTCCAAATACACTCTGGTCTTTCTGCTAACATCTATGTCTTCAGCAAAAACAACTTCAATAACACCAGCTTCAAACAGCTTCAATACCTAACCCTAGTTTCAGAACGAGGGAGAAGAGAACGAGGGAGAAAGAGAACGAGGGAGAAAGAGAAATTGTGGTGAGAGACCACACGGGTCTTTAAATGGGCAAGGGCACAGTCGTAAATTCTCCTACCGAGTTTGACTTATTCAACGCAGCTGACCGATCTGGTGGGCCCAGGTGTCAACTCTAACAGAAAGGCCAGTTTCTAAAAGAATTTAAAAGTTTGGCCGGTTTATTAATTATATGGTTTGAAGCAGGACACTTTATTAATTTGCCCAAACATTTATCGTTCGAGTATGGTAAGTAATTTTGAACATAACATAGGAAAAATTAAATAAAAAATATCAGACGTTTGAAACTTTATTTTCGATTTTCTTAATGTCTTTCGACTGAAAAAAAATATTGCATCCTATTCATGGTAACATAGGAAATCATAGAAGAAAAAATGTCATTGAGATGTTTAAATATCTACCCTGATGAATGAGAATTTCTGAGTCTATACAAATACAAGAATTCAGAATATTTTTTTGGGGATTTTAATAAAGTGCCACACTTTCATTTTCACATTTAAGAAATTACCACCGTTTTTTTCAAACTTAATAAAATGCCACGTTTTGACTTTCTCCATCCCGTTTTTTCAAAGAACAGTTAGCATCTGTTAGTGCGTAGGTGGCAGTTATTCATCATAGTAAAAGACATTTAAACCCTCAACTCATCATATTGAGCCATAACCGATTTAAATCGTTAGTCACAGCTAAACCCTGAACTCAAATCACCGCTCCTTTTCATCTTCTTCCCCAATTCTCAAAACCCAATATTTACTTAAAATCCAATACTTACCGGTACAATGCTGGATTCAGAAAGTGATTAAAAAAAACAAAATTGATCATTAGTTAACTTATCAATCACATAATTCATATGGCTTATACCGCCATTAATGGTTCTGCTGGTGCTTTTATGCTAATACAACTCGCAACAAAATTCAAGAACAACACACTGATATGAGATGAAAACCTTTGCAACTGATATGCGTGATTATTAATGCAAACAGGTTGTAGGCGATGGAAATTTGGCTGTGGATCTTTCACAAACAACTAATGTGCAAAAAAAAGAGATGATTAAGAGGTGCATTTCATCTGTCACATTTAACAATCAACACCATTTATAATTTTCTGCACCTGCAAATTCCACCAAGCTGCTGTGACTATGAACTGAATGATTTAGAGTTATGGGTATTTGTTGAATGTTAAGTTGTCGCAGGGAAGAAGATAGAATGATTCCATGAACCAACAGTAGCTGATATGGGTATCACCAACAAAACGTATTTGAACTGTTTGAATAATAGCCTGAACGAGCCATTCTCCCTCAATTCTTCTTTATTGTTGAGGTATCGACTAAGTTATCTGTCAGGTTTCATTACTGTTGGTTAGCCATGATATCGACTGCATACAAGAAGGAGTGTTCAAATTCTAATCTGGTTTGGGTGAGTCAGTCGAAGAAACGGCAGTTCTGTTTGAGGAGCTGTTAACCATGGCTCGATAGCTGAGTACAAGGCTCAGTTGGCATTGGCTAGGACTCGAATTAAAGGTCGAGATAAACAAGGAATTTGAGCCAGTGAAAACAGGTAGGGTAAAACAGTAATTCCAATTAAATTTTAATTTCTTCCGGTAAGATGTTGACTCGTTCCAACAAAATTGACTAACTTAGGTGGGCCTTAACAGAATTATTAACAGTTGTGACATTTAATAAACTCTGGAAAAAAAGGTGGCATTTTCTTTAATCGGGATATGCAAGTGTGTCAGTTTCTTAAATATCCCTATTTTTTTTAAGGAAACAATCTTGGCATCCAACATTATTACACTCCCAAATGTACAAACTTACCGTGTGATGATTCATTCTCTTGAGGACTGTCGGAACAACTCCGTCACCGAAAATTACTACGTTGGACCCACACAGTACATTGGGAATTTGGGTCCTTTCTCAGCCGCTCCTGCTCAGTGTAGAGTTGCCCAATGACCAAAAAAGAAATGTAAATCCATCATCAGAACTACGCGCAAATGTGATATCCCATTGGTCCAATCCACACGAGCCAAGAGTCTATCTCACGGAATATATTGCTAGGCTAGCATTTATTCTGTACGGAGTTCATCAATTTGAGAGCATTATTGTTGGGATTGAAGTTGTTGGTTGACGTGTAATCTTGGTTTGCACCCTTTGTCCTTGGCCATATAACATCCTTCCAGGTAACGGGGGTCAACTTTTGTGACCCTTAGAGCAACTGCAGTGGTGCGATCAAAACCAAAGATCAAAAGAAAAGATCAAATTTTGGTTTAGTCCGTGTTGTCACGTAATGGTCCCGATTAAAATTTGGTCGCGCGTAATTTAAATCTCCGCCCCAAAAAAATTTCATCGGGCGTATCTCAAATGTCCGCCCAATCAATCACCAGGCACACTTTAAGTTTACGCCTGTCAACAGGCGTACTTTAAGTTTACGCCTCATTTTTTATTTTATTTTTTTAATTTGAATTTTCATCGGGCGTAATTTAAATCTCCGCCCGTTAACAAGCGTATTTTAAATTTACGCCCAGCAACAAGCGTACTTTAAATTTACGCCCGACTATATTAGGATTTGGTATTTGGTCGCGACCAAATATGGTCTGGAATTTGATCTTTGGATGGGATTTGATCTTTACTCCGTCCCACTGCGTCACGATCTCATCCCAAATTTTTGATTATACTCGCCCACTGTGGATGCTCTTATATACCTTTAAGAAAACTCATAGTTGGCTGATTAGGATGCGCAAAAAGCAGTGCACTACACCTAAATAGAGATTGATTTAAGATAGCATTGCTGTTTTACCAACAAATTTTGGAAGGATATGACTGACAGTTGAAGTGGTAGTAGTCGAGCACTATTTATGCCCAGGTAGCACAAGAATGCGTTCTAGGTATAGCCACCCTTACCCTTTTTGGGGTCTTGAGGGTCCGCATTCATCACTCTTTTGTTCTACCTACCTCGTAATGGTAGGTACTCTTCACCTGTCTAGTATGGTAAGCAAGATAAGAAATGAACTGCAGATAAAGAAATATCTTTTGATCATAAAAGAAAGTTGCATATATATTACTTTCAGATAATCTGTACATAAGATTTCAGCTTACAAGGTTAATAATTCAATGTACAACAGCTCTGAAATAGGAATTCCATGATTCCTCAAATAAATATCGTTCCTTTTTGTGACAAACGTCCAAAATATTTTATTAATGATCAAGAAGCACAAAAAATGATTCTACGGACCCATTATTAACCTTCCCAAGCTCTGTTGGTACTGATTGGTAGAATGGTTCAATGGTGGTGGAGTCTCAAAGGTGAAGCTTTTTGTCTGATCTTCCCTTGATGGATTATACCTATCTGTCCCGTCAATTAAAGAGCCGTAATGCGCTGAAACTTGGGTTGCTTGCATTACATTGCTACAACCAGGATGATTCATGAAAGATCTGTTTTCAATGGGTCCTCCATGAAATGTTTGGTGTTGCTTTTCATTTAACCTATTCTCAGGACTTGACGTCATACCTACCCCAAGATCAAGGCTGATACTGTCATTCTCTTCTTGTCTAACCCTTAACATGCCATTTGAACTTGCATTGTAGTTTGTGGGCTCCGCTGGTTCATGTGTACTATTCCTTGCAGATGGTACATCATGGTTGTGTTTTCCTTCGTATGTGGTTATAACTGCTTTCGGATCGTGTGATGCCCTCTCCACGTGTTTCCTAACTGGGCAGCCAGCATTTGTGCATTTATAGTAACTCCTGTATGTCACAATCAGAATAAATTTCATCAATAGCCTCGACGGAAACATAGAACCCTACATGCTACATGAACTGAAGATAGTCGGCAGATAAGTAGGAGGAGATAGCAGTCTTAGTCCTATAATAATAAATAAAGGGATAGTGGAATACATGTAGCAGATATAACGAGGACATTTTAGTGATTCAAACACAACTTGGTGAAAGGTGCATTCCTATTTCGAGTACACATTGTCTCATCACTAATTGTCAACCTGATTGATTCATCACCTTAAGATGATCGCAAATAAGTTGATGTTCATCCAAAAAATAAAGTTATCCTGGTCTGAAGTTGGCAAGACTGCTCTCAACTTTCTCTTGGTTCTCCTTATTGTCTACCTTTGGGATTGTTTCAGTGCAAATCCAGATGCTATCCACAGAAAAACTTATTGAAAACATAAAGCCATACCTAGGATTAGGATTGCCTTTCACCACTTTCTGCCCATATTTGCGCCAGCGATACCCGTCATCCAGTATATCAACTTCACTTAAAGTTTGGACTACGACGCGTGGTTCTCGGGTTGCTTTCCCCATCAATGTAACATCTACACCACCAAGATCTTTCTTCCTGCTTGCAAATTTCCAATAGATCAACACGGTAAAAACTTAGATTCTATTATGTTTCAACAATTATGCACAAATCTGAGATACATACCTTCGCTTGGACTCTGGATCATCATCATCATCAAGTTCATCGCCGTTCCTGTTCCACTGTGCATTTTCCACGTTATCATCACTTGCCATGACAGGAGATACATCGCGGATACCATTTGGCTCAGCATGATGAGATGGCATACCATGTGTTTTATCTATAAGTACGCGATAGTTCAGAATGCAAGTTATATACTTAAAATGCAACTGAAGTTATGTACTTAAAATGCAACTACATCTAATAGTGATGTTTCATTGCACACCTTCTCTAGCAGTTAAAGATGAAAATCTGTCAGATCTTTCTTCTTGCATGGATATAACTGTACCCACTGCCATTCGACGGCTAGGCTGAGGCTTGGGATGATCATGCTTTCCCTTGTAAATGATTTCTGTCACCTGCCCATCGTGAGACCGTTCCAACTGTTTTTTCACCTGGCAGTTAGGATGTGTGCATTTGTAGTAACTCCTTGGAAACTCGCATCCTTTGACATGCTTTTGCCCATATTTCCGCCAATTATATCCATCTTCAGATGACCTCTCAGCTGTTACAACAGTACTAGCTCCTTTATCATCGCATTCCATTGGTTGGATCGCAGTTTCCGAATTTGGTATCTGCAGTGATTCACCAGAAGCAACTTCAACTGGTCCACAAGCTTTTGAAGTAATCGTTTCAACTGGTACGTTTGGAGCATTAACGGACAGAGTCAATCCATGAGAGGAAGGTTCCCTCGTTTCACTTTTAGGTGAGGATGCAAATGTTGGAGACAAGCATTGACCTTGCATTTGCATAAATGACTCGGACTGTTTTTGATTTAGACCCGCAGAAGCCTTGAATCAAGAAAAAAAAAGGTTATGAAACCATAATGACCAATGATCAATGACCACGATTTAGGCATTATCCTTGCAAACTTGTCAGAAACAGTCGACCTCTATGCGTAGTACTAAAATGTTTTCTGTCCATTATAAAGGCATTGCCGAGCATTTATTATACATATTGATATGCAAGTAAAGCATGGTGGATGACAACCAAAACCTATTTGTGAGAGGTTGCCCCTGATAGTAATTTAAGTTCAGGAGAAATATTTTTACATTGGATTCACAAAATGTTTGCAGCAGGATACTACTACATTAAAGTGGATGAAAACATTCCAAGTAATCCCAAAACATGGCGTGAGTAGAATGGTGAGCTCACAAAGGGTAGATATATGAAGGACATGTCACAGATATAAATATGTCAGTTACGCCAGCAATCTAATATCTCTTTCAAAAGAATAAAGGTATGGCTTTAAAAACAACAAAAACCATTTGTCTCATGAAGTTTATACAGTCATATTTCAGAACAACTAAAAGGACAAGTCAAGGATATATATAAGATGTTAATAGTTAGAATTAAAAATATTTAACATGAGGAAGTTACCATAGGTCCAAATGATGATACAGCAGAACCCAAGCTTGATCTAACATGAGGTTTAAACTCAAAATCGCCAAAGCTTCTTTCATCAAATGTACTATTATTTGAAGTGTTCCTCGGCACAGGAAATGTGTCTGAAAAAGCACTATCATGCATGATGTGATGCTTGAAGAAAGTACCCGTAGTTGGAGAAGGTTCTGCCTGCAATACGAAAAAACGAAAAAGTGTGTCAACATTATTGATCGGAATTAGGAACATTTAGCTCAGCAGATGATGCCCAGTATATTAGACAAGAATAGACATCTAGAGAAAAAGGAAACAGGGATAGGTAAGGTCAGTTCCTGCAAATGGAAAAGATCTGCCATGTAAACAGTGAAAAAGCAATAGTCGGCTAAATCAAGTTCATTTGTGCTGCTAATCCTAGCAAGAATATCAACATCTTACCATTATAATATTACAAACGCGCGTACCTTTACAGGATCCTTCTGATCAACTAAACCAGAGGACTAGAACTAAGCTCACTAGCTCAGAAAGGAATCACTCTCACTCCAAAATAAGCAATCAGAGCAGTAAGTAAATATAAAGTCTAAACTACAGAACACAATCTAGAAACTAACATTTATTCCTTATGAAAAAGACATAGTTAATGTGACGTAGAATGATACCAACTCATTAATTTCCTTTTAGCATCCGTTTCAAGAGAATGTTGTTCATTTATCAAAAGCTCTATTGAAACAGAAACCCAAATTCCCCCGTCCATAAAAAGAAACCTTATCAGTGCTTCAATGAAAATAAAACAATCTCTAACTTTTCCTTTTGTTTTTTTCATCTAGATAATTGAATAAAAGCAAAAGCTATAGAATTTTAATAGAAAGACAGATTCTCAATTCAAGTCACAGAGATTAAATAGATGCCAAATAATTCCATTCCATATAAAAGAATCCAAAAAACAAACAAAATAGAGTAAAGCTAAAGCATCAGAATCTAGTTCACGGCTTCGGTTGAAAACCCACTAACCTTTAAATCCACACTCACCAAAAGCAATCAAATTTATAGTATAATACAATCAATCATTCACCATATTCTCATATTGTTCGCGTTTGGGTGTACGATTTTTAAAGTTATAACCAGAAAGGAAGAACATTTGATACCATTTTTCCAAATTCTTTAACTAAAAGTACTAAACAAACACCCACTCTGATATTTCTTTTCACAAATGTGAAAATAAAAAGTTAAACAGAACAAAATGAACAGAAGAAATGGAAGCTTCAGAAACAAAATCTTTATCTTACCTTCATATTGGAAAGGAAAACAGGAGAATCAAGCAAACTAGTAGGAGTTAAACCAGGTGGAATCGTTAAACAAGGTGACCTTGAGATCGGTAACATAGCCGGAGACATTGATTTATACCTAGCAGCAGAAGTATTATTACTCGATCCAGATGAAAAATTAATACTCCTGTAATCTGATGATTTTATACAAAGATCTTTTTTCTCTTCTTCACCTAAATTTCTTAATCCATTGTTATTATTATTATCAGAAGAACCAAAAGTAAAACCATTCTCATTTCCGCCATTAGAAGTATCAAATCGAACCTCATGAACTCTGTTTTCTTCTTCGATAACTCTTCCATAAGAATCTCTCACTTCAGACTGCACATTTCCTTCCTCCATTGTAGATCCAAAAATAGTTGTTTTTTAGAGATGAAGTGGGAGAAACAAGTTTTTTTTTAAGAGAGAGAAAGGAAAGAGTTTTTAGAGAGAAAATCAAGGAAGAAGAGACGAAATGAAGTGAAATGTTTGAGGGTAATTCTGGCAATGTAGATATTTAGTTGTGTGTTTTAGTAGATTGTCAGAGACTTCAGAAGACCTGTGTTGACCTGCACTTTTTATCATCAGAATTTTCTAAATGACGAGAATAACCTTACATTTTGTACTGATAAGAAATTAATAACCGAGTTTCTTAGATTTTTTTGACACGGCACTGCAATGAATTCCACCTGCAAGATGAAGAATCCAAGACCAACAGAGCTGGACTTTTGCGTTCTGTTGGGAGGTTTGGTAAAACTGGCATATGCATTGTACTTTCTGTTGCGCCTATTTCGTAAGTTTTGTTTTCTTGACACCAACCTTCTGAGATTGTGGTACCATGTAAGAATTGCCTTGAGGGAAGTAATTGCTACGTCGCACACCCTAACACGGCAAGCATGCAAAGGCTGGTTCATAAACAAACAGAGAAAAGTGTGTAGCTAGTAAGTCATGCATACAGTGGTGCAGAAAATTACATCTCCTCTATGAAGCAGTAGATACCATTTACGGCATTTACCTGTCGCTAAATTTGCAGGAGTGTAAATAATACCCATCAATGACGAATATGGACTAGATGACTGACTGAGCTAATTGCTTACACCAACAAGTCAAAAATCCTTGTCCCCTTGATACAATGTGATATGGGACAACAGAGACAAGTGAGGTCTAAAAGCTTGTTTAAATATACTTCATAAAGCATATAGGATAATAATAATAACACACTAACACCATTGTTGCATTAAGGTGTGTAATTAGTCCAACACAAATCATGATTGGGATATTGAATTTAATTTATATTCCGAACAACGTATTGATGGTGAAAACCAACATGTGATCTGATCATTGATGTTCCCACTTTCATTAATTTTATTTAAAACACATTCTTTTAGGGTAAAATACATAATGGGTTAACCAGCATTTACCGGACTAGATTAATCGATACTGTAACCCATGTCCTCTTGTATTACCTCATTCAGTGCCGTCGATGTCGTTCATCGGAGGACTCCTTCTCTCTCCTTTTTCTCATTTCTCATTGGTCCGTCTAGCTTTTCCTACTGTTACAACTCTTTGTGATCGTTAACTGTTCTTTTTCATCGGCTTTTTGTCCGATTTCTCTTTTTCTCCATGAATCCAAAAATTAAGATCGTTATACATTCAATTGAGTACTCAATCACTAGTTACTTAGTACTCAATCACTAGTTACTCACAACAAATCACTAGTTACTCACAACAAATCACTGGTGTCATTCAAACAATCACAGAAATCACGAAAACTCCAGAAATCACTAAAATAACCCACCGAAAAAGCAACTGCATTGCTAACAAGCTCAAATATCTCACAAGAAAGGAGGATACTCCGGTCACTCCTACTAGCAACAATAGTGATGATCTTAATCCATTTCATTTCAAGCTCTACAAGTCAAGTTACCCTAACCAAAATCTGATACATCTAAGGTGGATTAAGTCCATTGTTTGTTCAAAACTTGTCTCAGCTAATATCTTTTATTCGACTACATACCCCTATTTACTAATTCATTACCTCAAGATCATACCCATCTCACTCAAAAAGGATTTTCACCAGCCAATTCACATCCCCCATTACCAAAGCCAACTCTGAATCCTACTTAACACCTTTGTCCTAACACCTATCACAGACCCCTATCAGTTCATGGCTTCGGGTACCAGCTAAACACACAAACCAAAACCATCACATAAGAAAATTACATAAATTAAACAACAACAATCGAATCCATATAAACCTACCAAAAGCATTAAACATATCCAAATCAACCAACATCCAGTTAAAACCAAAATACAATTATCTGGTGTATCACCAACCCAAACTTAAGATAGAAAGGCATCACGTTGTTTTATCCATTATTGTTATCAAAATAAAAAAATTCTACCATGAGGCTAGAATCAGTAACTTACCCAACAAATCCCAAAGATCAGAGCCGAGTACGACTACAAGTCCCCTGACTCACGCTATGAGTCGGACTCCTAGTCATTCGAAATGGAATTCACTGGTGTCGTCTACAGACAGCATTACCACGCCTTTGTACTGGATTCAGCTGCACATGGTTCTCCGGCTCAGCAACTTCAGCAGGCTGAGCTGGCATATTCAATGGATCGGCGGGATCGACGGCCTGCTCGGGCTCGTTCACTGGATCGGCTGGAGTATTCTCACAGGAAAATATCTCATATCCAAGCTGAGCAACTATGGAAAAAATAGCGTCAAGTACGGGAAAATGCATAGGTGGAACATAATCCCAAGATTACATAGCCAAAACTCGAATGTCATGTCTTGCTTCTGCTGAACCCAATTTGCCAATACCAGCAACAACAAACCAATCAACAACAACGACAACACCTTCACGCACTTTAGTTGGTCCAAACCGAGGATGATAGACATACAACTTCCATTTGTCATCATCAGATCTAGGCTTAGGTTTGATAGAGATTTTTTGGGTCTCATTCTCCTCGGTGACAGAGTCCATTGGTGTCTTTCCCTTATCATTTTCAGGCTTGTCAGACTCCATTTGTGTCTTTTCCTTATCACCTTCATCCCCATCTCTACAACCATCCCCGCTACTACTGCCAACCTCGTAGTATTTACTTTGTATCTCAAAAGGATTATTGGTATCATACTTCACTGGAACATGACGATTGATTACATGTGCAAGAACCTCAACATGATTAATTATCTTAAGGGGATGGAGCGTACCTGACGGCCTTTCTTGCTGGATTGCCTCAACTTTCAATTCATAATTATGCTGCAAATTCTCCAAATGCCAATCAAATTTGTACTGATAATCCGGATACTCACATCCTTGTAGGAAGGCAGCTTCATATGGCAATCTCTGAATCAAATGCTCGTATGGATACCAGCATATCTGGGGCTCTAAAGCAAAATTAGGATCTATTTCTTTCTCAGTCTTCATCTTATTGCTCTCATCTGCCATGATTCTTTTAATCCTAAATTCGATTGGATACAAATGAATAGGAAAGGATATCTGAAATTCTCTCTAACTATCTCTTTGTATCTCTCCGAACAGGAAAAATCTATCTTCGGCCAGAAAAGAGTAAGCAAATGGTCTAAGAGGAAGATGAATTGGTTTTTTATATTGAAATTAATCTTGATTAGATGGATTTCTTATCATCTTAATGACAGCGGTTCCCAAAAACATATCCTTTTAACTATAATCAACATTCCTAACCTCTACACCTTAGTCTCTTCAGTTTCTTTCTCTCATCCTTCTCTCAATCTAGACCCTATAAACAGAAAATATATTCAAAATCTGCGACTGTCAGTTCACTCCACCTTACCACTTGGAAAACTGGTTTTAGCGGTGAATCCACGTATAACTCCTTTTGGTACCGCTGGCTGTTCTGAGATGGTAGAGGACCACGGTACTTCTGATGATGTTTTAATCAGCAATACATATGTCATCATAAAGGTTCATTTGTCTGCAAGCCACAAGCTTTGGTTCTTATTAGTTGAAGTTCTCTACAGTGGTTGCTATTATCTGAAGTCGCTCAATGTCATAGTGTTTTTGAATTTGCTGCTTATTTCTGACTCGTGCTCTAGTCAACAATAGTCATGGTCAGAATAAACAACAAATTCAAAAACACGATGGCATTGAGCGACTTCAGATGATAGCAACCACTCTACAAACTTGGACAAAACATGTACCAAATACACTTCACAACACGCTACTTTTTATGCCTTTACATGCTAGCTTTTGTGGAGTGTCATACAGGTTCAAAACTAAGGTACCTGTAGCGCCCTCAAAGCTAGCAGCTAACTAATCCAAGAGATTAACTAAATAAAAAGGCACTAAGGTTCTAAATCATTTACTTAATATTCAATTATGAACTCTGCTACAAAACTTAACCCAAAAACTATCCCCACTCTGCAATATAAAACTCCTCTCAAATAATACATAAACAATAATCATTTAGTTTAAAAATATAATAAACAATATAATAAACATAACAGAAGTTAACCAACTAACGAACTCAAACCTTGAAGCTTTGGCTGCGCAACTCTGATCTGTCTCTGAAACTGAAAGTGGGAATGGGTGAGCACATGATCCCTAATAGGGGTGCCCAGTAGAAATAACATTTAACTTTCAAGTAATCACTGGAATGATTTGGAAAACATTACATGTTTTCCCAACACTAAAAGACGACCAACGCACTGAAATAAACAATCATGTATACGGACAAATTCCTTCACTAATATTGACGCTCGTTCCACGCCTAATAGGGTAATAGTGACGCCCGTTCCACGCCTAATAGGGTAATAATGACGCATGTTCCACGCCTAATAGGGTAATAATGACGCATGTTCCACGCCTAATAAGATTCTCGTAAATATAAAGAAGGGTGAAAGAACACATCATATATACCACAGATGGAAATTCTTATTTTCTACAGAACAATTCATAAAGACAAACAAATCATTACAATTCCTTTCCAAGCAATGGAACGATTAAAAGAAATAACATAGCTATCGAAATTCAAAGTTAGACAACGCATGGAAAGCACAACCAGGCAATGCATGAGTTTGTTAAACAAAGACTTTTGTAAAAGAAATAACAATGGTTACAAAAGAGTTAATGTAAATTCCCACCTCTTTTGATGACAAGCCACACCTACCTCGAGATCCACGATCCACTGATTCATCCTTTGAATCGATCGTTGTTAATAAAGACAACTGCCATTGCAGCTTTAAGCTTTTCACAACATTCACTAAACTATAATCCTACAACTACCATCTCAGTTACACCTTCCATGCCTGCAACTTCAGATCACTAAAGCCGTACAAGTACTACAACCAACTACAGAAACATCTTAACTCAACCCCCAACCATTTGTTAAACAAACTCACTAATCCAAACCACTAAGACCTCCTCTGTGTAACTCACTGCAACAATCATTATTACTAAACTCAATTACCAAATCTTCATAATCCCAATCCTCATAGCTGTAGCAACATTACTATCAACTACCATTTCACCTACACAGTTAATACATATATCCCTTGCAACTTCAACAATCTCCATATTAGTTCAACAACATCACCACCAAATTCGTTAACTGCAACTCACATACAACTTAACCATTTTATACTCAGCCCTATGACTTCCATAACTCAACATCTCATCTAATTCTCCACTCAGATAACACACAGACTCTTTGCAACATCTCATTCACTGAGATCAATTCATAACACCTACCATTCAACACTTAATATTATCAAAACTACTTCATTCCACTTGCACCTGCAATTACCACAATTCTCATTCCATTCCAAATAAACTTGAGCCATATCTCCATAACTTCTAGCTGCAACTTAACACAACATCACCAATTTATTCAAGACTCAGTACTAACACCATCTTCAACAACTAAAACTCCAGAAAAATCCATCAATTCCCAATAACCCATTTCCAATCTTAATATTCACAAACCACCAGTTCTGCTAACTTACTTGCAAACTCAACAAACTCTAAACTATAAACTTCAATTTCTTTATATATTCATCATCATCCATAAACTCATAAACTCACTAACTGAAATCAATAGCTTAAGTAAGTTATTAAGAAGACAATTACCTCAAATTAGATTTGCTCAAACATCAACCAGTTCATCACCAGAGATAACTCCATAATTTCCTTATTAACAGAACCAAGCTCTAGCTTCACAATCAACTTCAAAACCCTAACTTCATCAAATTCGAATCACTCTTCATCTCTAACCCTAACTCTTCGAATTAAGATTGTTCTTCAACTTTAAATTCTAGTTCAGTTCAAACCCAACTCATATCAACATCCTAGAACATCAATTTCATCTTCTAATCTTCTCTCGAATTTCTTCCAAACCTAATTCCATCACAGACTCATAAAAGATCTTCAGAACCTTGATTCTTAAATTAAAACTCAGAATCATTTGCTAATTAATTTTCTCCACTATCAATAAAGAAAACCCATCAGTTTAATTCCACCAATACTCAACAATCTTCATCACTATCCTCAACTCAGAAACCTAGTTCTAATCCATTTCCTCATTCGAGTCTGAATCAACAACGAACACCATCACCAACACCACCAACTACTGCATAATATTCCCACCTTCTTCCGATCAAAGAACTTCCACTCGATTTCTCTCAAACTCGCAGAGAAGAACAGAAGAAGAAAGAAAGAGAAGAAGAAAGAAGAATGAAGAAGAAAGAATAAAAGAAATATGGTCGTATCCTCTCGATCCAGTGAAGGCGATAAGACCAACGGTATTACTAGGACACTCACTTGTTTCGACAAGGGCAGCCACGACGTGTATGTGTTGCAATAAAAGCGTTTACCCGAGAAATGACGATTTTACCCTTCATACTTATCCGATGATATCTTCTTCATCCGGTATCCGATTGACACGTTCGAGTAGTCCATTCCGCGTAACTTTTCGAGATCTATCTAGCGATACTAGTCTGGTAACTAATACGCAGTTAGATTAATTCCTATTAATTAATGTTCGTGTTGAACTAGTCGAGTTATTATCGGCTAATACGTGTATTGATCATCTCTTGACTAGTTAAATAGCGTTGACGAGCTTGGGGTCCTTACATTCTCCCCACCTTATTCATTTTCGTCCTCGAAAATCGGACCATCCTTCTAGTCTTCAAAACTCCCCACCTTATAGAGAAATACTACTTCTCGACTAAATGCAAGTACTGCCCATACTTACAAACGCGCGAAAATCAACTCATTTTAAATGAGTTCAAAGAAATAAGAAATCAAATACAACCATATATATCTTTCTACAACTAAAATCTATCATTCATAGCTCTGGGTTCAAAAGACTATATTGTATTTCAAATAAATTACTGGTTCTAAGTACATTAGAAGATACCTTATGATAAAGTTTCTATATGATATTCAGGATCTATTAAATACACTAATCTCGCTATTTTCCTAATGTCGGATTTGTGTACATGTCCATACTTTTTAGACTAATTACTCTCCAATCTTTATTAGCTAAATTTATTGGTGTACCCTACAATTTTTACTTCATATATTACAAAATAACATATATGCACAAATAAAGAACAAACAATCAACATGTTATACAAATCAATTCATCTTTTAGTTATTGATTGTTTTTAGTGATTAAGATTTATCTCACATCCCAACCCAGTTCTAAACAAATCTATTTCACTGGCTATTTCTATCTTTTCCCATGTGAGATCTAATAGTGAGCTCTGATACCAACATTGTAACGCCCCAAATCTAGCAGCTGACTTATCCAAGAGATTAACTAAATAAAGAGGCACCAAGGTTCTAAATCATTTACTTAATATTCAATTATGAACTCTGCTACAAAAATTAACCCAAAAACTAGCCCCACTCTGCAATATAAAACTCCTCTCAAATGATACATAAACAATAGTCATTTAGTTTACAAATATAATAAACAACATAATAAACATAACAGAAGTTAACCAACTAACGAACTCAAGCCTTGAAGTTTTCGCTGCGCAACTCTGATCTGTCTCTGAAACTGAAAGTGGGAATGGGTGAGCACATCATCCCTAAAAGGAGTGCCCAGTATAAATAACATTTAACTTTCAAGTAATCACTGGAATGATTTGGAAAACATTACATGTTTCCCAACACTAAAAGACGACCAACGCACTGAAATAAACAATCATGTATACGGACAAATTCCTTTACTAATATTGACGCCCGTTCCACGCCTAATAGGGTAATATTGACGCCCGTTCCACGCCTAATAGGGTAATAGTGACGCACGTTCCACGCCTAATAAGATTCTCGTAAATATAAAGAAGGGTGAAGGAATACATCCAATATACCACAGATGGAAATTCTTATTTCCCACAAAATAATTCATAAAGACAAACAAAGCATTACAATTCCTTTCCAAGTAATGGAACGATTAAAAGAAATAACAGAGCTATCGAAATTCAAAGTTAAACAACGCATGGAAAGCACAACCAGACAATGCATGAGTTTGTTAAACAAAGACTTTTGTAAAAGAAACAACAATGGTTACAAAAGAGTTAATGTAAATTCCCACCTCTTTTGATGACAAGCCATGCCTACCTCGAGATCCACGATCCGCTGGTTCATCCTTTGAATCGATCGTTGTTAATAAAGACAACTACAATTGCAGCTTTAAGCTTTTCACAGCATTCACTAAACTATAATCCTACAACTACCATCTCAGTTACACCTTCCATGCCTGCAACTTCAGATCACTACAGCCGCACAAGTACTACAACCAACTACAGAAACATCTTAGCTCAGCCCCCAACCATTTGTTAAACAAACTCACTAATCCAAACCACTAAGACCTCCTCCCTGTAACTCACTGCAACAATCATTATTACTAAACTCAATTACCAAATCTTCATAATCCCAATCCTCATAGTTGTAGCAACATTACTATCAACTACCATTTCACCGACACAGTTCATACATATATCCCTTGCAACTTCAACAATCTCCATATTAGTTCAACAACATCACCACCAAATTCGTTAACTGCAACTCACATACAACTTAACCATTTTATACTCAGCCCTGTGATTTCCATAACTCAACATCTCAACTAATTCTCAACTCAGATAACACACAGACTCTCTGCAACATCTCATTCACTGAGATCAATTCATAACACCTACCATTCAACACTTATTATCATCAAAACTACTTCATTCCACTTGCACCTACAATTACCACAATTCTCATTTCATTCCAAATAAACTTGAGCCATATCTCCATAACTTCTAGCTGCAACTTAACACAACATCATCAATTTATTCAAGACTCAGTACTAACACCATCTTCAACAACTACAACTCCAGCAAAATCCATCGATTCCCAATAACCCATTTTCAATCTTAATATTCACAAACCACCAGTTCTGCTAACTTACTTGCAAACTCAACAAACTCTAAACTATGAACTTCAGTTTCATTATATATTCATCATCATCCAAAAACTCATAAACTCACTGTAGTTGCAGGAAATCCTACAACACACCCCTTGTATTATCATGTGGTAGGACTTGAAAAAGTACCTACGACTATGTCAAACTGCAAGTGCACAGTGTCACAATGTAACACAGGGCAAGCACAGGTGGATCCACAGGGACAAGGTGGGTGTAAAAGCTGAAACTATGGTCTCACTTAAACTGATTCTAAACAAGAAAGAGTAACCAAAATGGGGGTTGTTTTGATGTGTCGATACGACAAGTATGAAATATTATACTACACAAACAATATTAGAATGCAATTAGAAAGCACTAGGGCAGTCGAATCCACTGCTTAACCTGCACTAGATAATTCAGTTATGGATATTACTCTTGTCCTTTTAATGAATAGCGGTGAGGATTCGTGTCTTCCGCTTATTCAAGGTGATCTGAAGATGGATGACTAATCACAACTAAAGTATTTATCCTAAGTAATAATTGTCTGATTAAAGCACAACTATTCAAAAGATAAATCAATTCATTTAAGAATGAGTTGCAGCACAACAACATAGAATTGTTCCACCTACCTAGGTTGCATGACAAACAAGGTGAAAGTAATATGTCGTAGCACAAATATTAAATCTATCCTTAAGTAGTTAAGCACAACAAGAACAAATTCATAACCAAAATTATCTGATATTAGATTAAGAGCTTCATCTAAGCCCTAGTTAGAAAATTAGAACATTATAAGAACTGAAAAATAAACCTAAATACTACAGCTTGGTGCACCGGCTAATCCGGGCATCTAGGGTTGAGCTCTGGCTAACCCAGGCATACCGTCACACACACAAACCTAATATCTATTTATAGTACAAGAAATCCCCAAATTTTACAAACCCTAAATGAAAATCCCCAAATCAGAAAAATTAGGGTTTCGAAAATAACCACTAAAAAATCAATACTTTCCTGAAATCTGCTCGACCCATACTTGTACTTCTCTTCCTCTTCTGTTATTGTCTGCTCGATCAACTCCTCTTCAACTGTGATGAAACCCTAGTTTCATCTCTCTTGATTGAAGCACCTAGTGTGTGTGGGTGCTAAGAACGAGAAAGAGAGGCAACTAGGGAATGGGTTTATGGGGTTTTGGTGATGGAGGGGGTATGGAGATGGTGGCGCAGCGGGTGAAGGGATGGAGTTGCATACTGTTGTCGGGGGAAGAAGAAAGAAATTTGGGGAAGAGAAGATCGATGGGAAGACGGGAAGGGAGTGTTTGGGTGAAGGGTATAGGTTCCGATGCTAGGGTGTGAAGCGGGGATAGCGAACTTTGATGCACAACGAGTAAAGAGCGTTGGATGATCCCATATAGATTGAATCGAACGGCTACGATGGAGAGGTATGTAGCGACCGTTGGAATATGAGATACAACAAAACTGACGGCTTCAGATGGAGTTAGGTACTATGGTGTTTGACAGGAGCTTCGGATTTTGATGCACAATGATGAGGCTGTCGTTGGATGATGAGATGGATCCAATCTGACGGCTCTCATGGAAATGGGTATGGATAATGGAAATGGATTTGGGTAAGGGTTTTGGGCCTTGAGTATGCCAAGCCCATATCTTCTTTAAGAACAATTCTTCCTCTTCAAGCCCACTTCTAATTGATCTGGCTCTTGCAAACATCATTCTTCGCTGCCTTTCTGCGGGAGTCTTTGCCGTTTCTTTGCTCTTTTCGCTCCGTGAGTTAACCAGGCTTTATTTAGTACCTAAAAATGCAAAATTAATTAAGAAAAATATTTATTCTTAAAAACAACGAAAACACAGAATATGGGATAAAATGGAGCGTTAGTGCACAAATGATGAGTTAAATGCCAATAAAAAGGTGCAAATATGTACAATATTTGGCACTCATCAAATACCCCCAAACCTGAATTTTACTTGTCCTCAAGTAAAACAAAACTAAGGAAATCCTACATATACCACTGTCGTTGGTCTCTCGATTGCATTTAGCGAATGCAATAAGCCTTTTAAACCACTAAGTGTCCCTAGTGGACGAGTTGAAGTCTCGTGAAGGTTTGCTTAGAACGTACCTACAAAGTTCTAGGACAAAATATAAGCTCAGATTCCATGAAATGTGACATGTGCAAGACGGTAGAAGCTCACAGCAAAATGGAGATGTCAATCTAGCTATCAAAGGCACAATCCTAGCACTGATAACAAATAAAGACATGTGATAAGAGTGTAAAGTGTATCTACACATGTGTAAAGAAAGATCGGATGTTATGACTACTAATCACCAAGAGATAGTTTCTCAGGCTAAGAACCGAGGTCGAAATCTAGCTAGCTGTCCGGACTTTACGAGAATTGTGAATGAGTTGGAGGTATTTCACAATTACTCGCGTTGTACATCAATGGCATATACCCTTCCTTGCTTATAACAATAAAAACACAAATTACATGACTCTTATTTACATTGACTACTCTCTTTTATTTTTGGAACAAGAGAGGATGGAATTGATAAATACTTGATTTTTTTTATTTTTTATTTTTTTGATTTTTGACTTTTTTTCTGAATATATACATCGTTTTTTTTTTGTTATTTTTTTTTTTTTGAAAAAAAATATTTACAACATGGTAACTCTTTTGATACATAAGCAAAAAGAAACAAAAAATTACATGACACTTTGCAAGAGGTAGCCCTTTTTGATGCACCCAGTTAAATTTGATGGTTGTCTTTCTTAATGTAACCTCCACCTTCTATCCCAACCAATCAAAGAACAAGATAGTCAAGTTTCGTTCAGTATTCTAAAGTGATTGGTAATCGTGACTTCCGATAGAACACCTCAAGGATGAGGCTATACATGTATTGGTAGATCGTGCGCGTGCAAGTTTCTTATCACTATGTGAATTGTGCTAGAATCAGGGTGCCTAAATATCTAGACTAAGAACCTTATGTTTACATACATGCACAAGAGTCAACATTTCAAGGTAAATGAGCTCCATTTTTATGTTTTTTTCAATTTTTTAATTTTTTTTTTTGATTTTTTGATTTTTTTTGATTTTTTTTTTCAAAAAGAAAGATTTCTGTTTTCAATTATAGCATGTTATCAAAGTATCTACTTTTCACCCCCAAACCTAAACTAAACATTGTCCTCAATATTTCAAAAGATAAACATGATTATAACACATACCATGAGAACGATGCTAAGTGTAGAAAAAGTAAAGAGATTACCGGATATTGGCGAAAGCAAGTTTTGAACTCCATTATTCAAGGCAAAACCCAACAGTAACTCAACTGAATTCACATTGGGTTAGCACAATATATACAAGAAACATATGATTCCACTAAACATTACCTACCAGATTATATACAAACAATTCACTATATACATACAGTCTAAAGAGTTGAGGATCAACCCAAAAGACAAAGTGTTGAAACATAGACAGTTTCAAAATACTAAAATTGGATTTAAATGGGAGTGAGAGTGAAAAACCGAATGAATCACCCATAAACCTATATTTTTCAACAGGTTTACTTTTAAGCACAAAATCTTTCCATTTTAGGGGTGCGGGATTCACAAGGTCTAACTCAAAATGGACTTTGTTTGGGATGGTCAGAGAAATTAATTCCAACTGCGGCTCTTTAAAAATGTTGTATTTTGATACAAAATAGTCCAAAAGGACTTGGGAGGCACACAGTTCCAATCCTAGGTTGGGAATTTTCAGAAAAGTTGGTTTAAAAGTTTTGTTACAAACCAAATCTAGGTTGGGTGGAATAATCTCAATATGCGATTTAAGTAAGAAAGTTGGTACTCCTAAGTTATTTTCATGGATAAGATCAATAGTACCAACACATATTTCCCCTAAATAAGAAATTGGTAAATCATGCTCACATTCATCGAACAAAACATCAAGACCTAAATCGGTATCATGATTGTCCGTAGTACTCAAATCAACATCGGAAGAAATAACATTTTGTGACTTAGGCAAGGAATCAGACACATCAAATTTGTTTTCATGCATATTAACATTAGTGTCTACAGAAGATTCAACTATTCCTATGTCATGCTCATCTTCGAAGAACAATTGTACGAGTACCATATCAATATCAAAATCATATGACTTGCTATGAGTATTAGAAGAAACAACATTCATGAAGGTCGAGGGAGAGAAGCCATATGTTATTGAACCAAAAGGTTCCACAATATTTTCATGTTCTTCTAACATAACATCATTATCATCATAATCTTCATAATCATCATCATGGTAACATGCATATTGGTCCTCATTAACAGTGGTGGCGTCATTAGTCGATTCATGTTCCTCTAAATTAGGTTCATATTCAACATCATTTACATTAATGGGACTATACACTTCATTAGGGACAACATACATTTCCTCATGAATTTCCTCCTTTTGTAGGTGAAGCAAAATCTGATCTAAATATGCCTGAATTCGTGATGTAGATCTAGCAAAGTTTTGCTCAGTGAGTATGAAAGCTTCTGTGGTGGAGTCTAAATTCATGGGAGTACAAAATTCTTCATGTTCAAATTGTGGTGAATGGTACATGTGTGCATGGTCATTAGGGTTTATAAAAGATTGATCGCAACCCTCAAAGGATTGATTATGGTCCCAATGACTACCAGCCTCACAATTTGTGGGCATTTCATAATTTGGATTTTCATGGGATTCTCTAAGTTGCCTATAATCATGCAAAATATAGCAATATTTGTCCGATTGGTCTAAACCACCACATAAGGTACATGCACAGATTTCAGGTCGTCTATGTAAACTAGATGCTACATATTTCTCATGTGTTTGCATTTCTAAAGCAGTGATCCGAGCCTCTAACTGATTCACAAGTGACGAATGTGTGAGTTGGATATTGTCTAGATGTTCATTTTCACTCAATGGTGGATGATACATGTGTGAATAGTCATTAGGGTTTGCATATTGAGGTTCATGACCTACAGAAAGTCCATAATAATAATCCCTATAACTATTGACATCATGGTCTGTGGGAGGCTCATAAGGTGAATCTTGCCCGTAATCTTTTCTAATAGATTTATTCCCAGTGGTAGACCAAAATCCAGACATGTTATGTTTATCAAACAATCACACAATTCAAAAAGAGAAATAAGGCCCACACTTTTCAGTTATGGGTTTCAAAAATTTGGTTTTTAGGCTTTAAAGGTAAAGCCCAAATGGGAATTTTGGTTAAAATTGGGAAATTTTGGTTTTGTTGGGTTTTGAAAAGAAAATTTGGTTTTGCTTGGGATAAAATTTTGGTTTTTAAAGAGGGAGAAATTTTTTGAAGTTTTAATTGGGAGATAGAAAGAAAACTTTGGTTTTTAAAATTGGAAGCAAACCCACATTGGTGGGTATTTGTTTTTTTTTTTTAAATTAGGAGCAAAATTTTTGGTTTTAGGATTGGGAGCAAGCCCACATTGGTGGAGCAAGAATTTGGTTTTGAGTTGGGAGAAAAATTTGGTTTTGTTGTTAGGAGCAAGCCCACATTGGTGGGAGAATGCAATTTGGTTTTTAGTTGGGTTTTGAAAACTCCTTTTGGTTTTAATGGGATGAGTCCCAGCTAACTGGTTCAAATTTTCTGTGGGACAAGCCCAGCGAACGGCCTAGAGATTTGGGTACACGGCCCAACTAACGAGTTCAGTGAACCAAGCCCAGAAATGCACGAGGCCCAGCTGGGTATTTGATTTTTGGGCTCTCAGTTAGCCAAAATATGAGGCCCACTTGGGCTTAAAAACGTTTTACAAATTCTGAGTTGGGTTCAAGCCCAGAGTTCAGAAACAAAGTGCACTTGGGTATAACACTCTCAAAACAAGTTTTGCTACAGAGCCCAGAATTCTAGTTTGGGAGGAAAACAATACCACAGGCCCAGTGAACTGGGTAAGCTTAGGATGATTACTTCCTCAGCCCACAATTGCTGGCTTTTCTCCTTTGGCTTAGCCCACCACATCAGTGTGCAGGCTTGTTTCTCAACAACCCACAGTTCAGTTCAGCAGCACCAAAAGCTGGATTCTCAGCAGCAGCACAAGCTGCTGTTCTTGCTTTGCTCCTCTGGCCTAGCCCACAACTGCTGTCCTCCCTTTCTTAGCCTTGACTTGATCAATCAGCAGCACCACAAGCTGTTGCTCCACAGCAGGTACCTGCTAGCTCAGAAGAGAGGATCAGTCTCTTTGTACTGAAACAATGGAATTATAAAGAAGCAATGAGGGATCAAAACAGCGGTGATATGCATCTACACTAAGAGGAAAGAAAATAAGATGCTTACATATGCAAATGCTTACAGATGCAAATGCTTACAAATGCTTACAGCTACAGCTACAAATGCAAATTATACAGCTAACAGACAAGCTACAGCTAATTGAGGCAAGATGCTACAACAGAGATGATTACACTAAGATGCTTATCAGAACTACAGAACAGGTTATGCAAGAAAAGATGATGCAAGTGACAGCAAACTAAGCTACACTAAGTTACAACTAAACTACAGAAAAGCTAAGTTACACAACAGGTTAAAAACTGAAAAGCAAGTGCAAGAATGTTTTTTTCAACTACACAGCAGCCAAGTCCCCGGCAGCGGCGCCAAAAACTTGGCAGGACTTGAAAGAGTACCTACGACTATGTCAAACTGCAAGTGCACAGTGTCACAATGTAACGCAGGGAAAACACAAGTCGATCTGCATGGACAAGGTGGGTGTAAAGCTGAAACTATGGTCTCACTTAAACTGATTCTAAACAAGAAAGAGTAACCAAAATGGGGGTTGTTTTGATGTGTCGATACGACAAGTATGAATGATTATACTACACAAACAATATTAGAATGCAATTAGAAAGCACTAGGGCAGTCGAATCCACTGCTTAACCTGCACTAGATAATTCAGTTATGGATATTACTCTTATCCTTTTAATGAATAGCGGTGAGGATTCGTGTCTTCCGCTTATTCAAGGTGATCTGAAGATGGATGACTAATCACAACTAAAGTATTTATCCTAAGTAATAATTGTCTGATTAAAGCACAACTATTCAAAAGATAAATCAATTCATTTAAGCATGCGTTGCAGCACAACAACATAGAATTGTTCCAACTACCTAGGTTGCATGACAAACAAGGTGAAAGTAATATGTTGTAGCACAAATATTAAATCTATCCTTAAGTAGTTAAGCACAACAAGAACAAGAGCTTCATCTAAGCCCTAGTTAGAAAATTAGAACATTATAAGAACTGAAAAATAAACCTAAATACTACAGCTTGGTGCACCGGCTAATCCGGGCATCTAGGGTTGAGCTCTGGCTAACCCAGGCATACCGTCACACACACAAACCTAATGTCTATTTATAGTACAAGAAATCCCCAAATTTTACAAACCCTAAATGAAAATCTCCAAATCAGAAAAATTAGGGTTTCGAAAATAACCACTAAAAAAATCAATACTTTCCTGAAATCTGCTCGACCCATACTTGTACTTCTCTTCCTCTTCTGTTATTGTCTGCTCGATCAACTCCTCTTCAACTGTGATGAAACCCTAGTTTCATCTCTCTCTTGATTGTAGCACCTAGTGTGTGTGGGTGCTAAGAACGAAAAAGAGAGGCAACTAGGGAATGGGTTTATGGGGTTTTGGTGATGGAGGGGGTATGGAGATGGTGGCGCAGCGGGTGAAGGGATGGAGTTGCAGACTGTTGTCGGGGGAAGAAGAAAGAAATTTGGGGAAGAGAAGATCGATGGGAAGACGGGAAGGGAGTGTTTGGGTGAAGGGTATAGGTTCCGATGCTAGGGTGTGAAGCGGGGATAGCGAACTTTGATGCACAACGAGTAAAGAGCGTTGGATGATCCTATATAGATTGAATCGAACGGCTACGATGGAGAGGTATGTAGCGACCGTTGGAATATGAGATACAACAAAACTGACGGCTTCAGATGGAGTTAGGTACTATGGTGTTTGACAGGATCTTCGGATTTTGATGCACAATGATGAGGCGGTCGTTGGATGATGAGATGGATCCAATCTGACGGCTCTCATGGAAATGGGTATGGATAATGGAAATGGATTTGGGTAAGGGTTTTGGGCCTTGGGTATGCCAAGCCCATATCTTGTTTAAGACCAATTCTTCCTCTTCAAGCCCACTTCTAATTGATCCGGCTCTTGCAAACATCATTCTTCGCTGCCTTTCTGCGGGAGTCTTTGCCGTTTCTTTGCTCTTTTTGCTCCGTGAGTTAACCAGGCTTTATTTAGTACCTAAAAATGCAAAATTAATTAAGAAAAATATTTATTCTTGAAAACAACGAAAACACAGAATATGGGATAAAATGGAGCGTTAGTGCATAAATGATGAGTTAAATGCCAATAAAAAGGTGCAAATATATACAATATTTGGCACTCATCATCATGACTATCATTTCTAGATCTAAACTTATTTGATATGAAAATAAAGATAAAGATAATGAAAATAGAAAATAAGACTAAGATTTACGTGGTTCGATCAATGTGATCTACATCCACGGGGTTAGGGATCTTCACTATGATTGCTTGTAATTACATATGGATTACAATTGAGACTCCATTAATGAGTATTTGGAGCTCTCTAGATCTAGTTTTTGGGGAAGAAGATGAATACAAAAGATAAGGTTGACCTCCCTTTCTCTCTCTACAAAACGTGTCTCTCTACAAAGTGTGTCTCCCCCCTTTCTTTCTCTTGCCTTTCTCTTTATATAGGATGATACCTGGTGGATGACAGCTCATATTTGCTTTTATTTCCTATTTCCTTTTATTTCCTATTCTTCGTGCGACATTATCGCACAGCCTTTTATGAATCTCGCACACTTACAAATACTTGTGCGATATTTGGATCCTACATCTTGCCTCTTTTTTCTTGAATATTGCTTGAAGATCGATCTTCAGGAAAAAATCCGTTGTTGTAGTTGTTGGAGCGAGATACGTGTTGTTGGAGTAGTCTTTGATCTTTGTTGATGAAGGAACGAGCGAAAGAATACTGGATTTGAAAAGTACGTACTTTCCTCTATTCTTTTGTGAAGTTCCGGAATGTTGCGAAGTAAATAAGAAGTATCATCTTTTGAAGTATGCGAAGTATGAAGTATCCTAGAAGAAGTATAAGAAGCATCAAGTATCCTTGATGAAGTATAAGAAATATTCAATTCTCGAAATGTAAGAAGTCTCCGTCCTTGAATGAGAATAATAAGTATTGCCTCTATTCATGCGAAATTATTACTCCATTTTTGGTGATTCTTGCCGAGAAGATAAAGAACATAAAATGTTTTCTTGGTAATCCATAGTTGCCTCCGTTCTTTATCTATGAGGGTAGAATCTTTGAGAAACTGTTGAATGTGCGAATTGTTTCTTCATTCATCTTGCCTCTGTCTCATGTTTTGTGCTCATGCGATAGTATAATCTCTTCAAGTTGCTCATAATTGTGCGAAATAATTGAGCGAAATGATCATATCGTTCGGAATAATCACATTCTGCGAAATAATCACATTCTGCAAAATTCTGACACATTCTGCGAAATTCCGACACATTCTGCGAAACCCTATAAAACTCTGAATAATCCTATGAAATTATGACACATTCTGCGAAATTCTGAATAATCCTGCGAAATTCTGACACATTCTGCGAAATTCTGAATAATCCTGCGAAATTCTGAATAATCCTGCGAAATTCTGAAAAATTCTGGGAAATTCTGAATAATTCTGCGATATTATTGCGAAGTTCTGCAATATTATTCCGTACAGTTTTGTAAAGTACTTGTGCGAATATAATGCTTATGTGATGATTATGTTATGAAATGTGTATGCGATGTTTATGCTATGAAATGCTTTTGCAATGCTTTTATGATGCGAGTATGATGTTTGTATGATGAGAATGCTTATCTATTGCAATATATAGCTAATGTTTGCGTTACTTAGCTCATTTTGCACGCTAAATGTAGGTTTAAATTGCCTCCATTCTCCATTTCTATAGATTTTTCTTTAGTGTATGCATTCCTCTTCGTGTAGTTATTGTTCCTCACAAGTTCTTACTTGTGTTTCATCTTTCCTTTTTCCTGCACTATTAGTATCTCATAACAGTATGATCATAATATCAAGTCTGCGGAATTTTCACTGCCTCAATTTCATTTCCATGTATATATTCGCAAGCTTGTTTGCTTACATATAATCATTCTCGCAAGCTTACTTGCTTACTCATTTTCTTATGTGGTCTTATTTTGCCTTCCTAGTTAAAGGTCTTATTTTGCCACCTCTTGTCATTGCGACAAAATCGCAGGTGCACTTTCATGCAAAAACCCATTGATATTGCCTTAACTTTTTCTTTTGTATTATTGTCTCTTCAGGATTGTTGCGACAATATGACAAGCCTAAATATTCTTGCAAAAATAAAGCCCCATGACATTGCCGTCTTGCGACGAAATCGCAGGACGTCTTCACACTTTCATGTAATGACCCATTGATCTCGTCTTATCTTTTTCTCTGGTATTATTGCCTCTTCAAGATTGTTGCACAAATATGACAAGCCTTAATACCCTTGCGAGTAAAAAGCCTCATGACATTTGCGTCTTAAGACACTTATCAGCTCCCTAATGGAGGGTGCCGTCCTTATCTCCTCCCTGGTTGCCCCTTCAAGGAGGCGTACTTCTACCATACAAGGTTAGCTCTTCCCATCCGGTCTTAACAACAACCAATTGTTTTCGCAGCCTCTTATCCCTTTTACCTATAGGGCTTATGGTTACGAGACTGCACCCTAAGTGGGGTTTTCTTCGGGCCGAGTGCAGTATAAGCCAAGACTTGTCAAGAATGGCATGGACGCTTCAAACGCCCCTGGCACTCTTGACTCAACCGTGTACCTCGGCGCCTTGATCAGATTCTGCACTCCTTGGGAGAGTCCTTATTACCTTAGTCGCCCAACCTACGTCATATGCTTAGGCTGAGAATCCAAGGTGCCTCTCCCGGATGGGCTTTATTGACCCCAAATCTCCATGACTCAGGTTCCAGGGGCGGTGTAACCTTTTCCCTGAGTCATGCTACAGGTACCCCCTTCTATGACGTACTTTAGGTCTTACATTTGCCTCTTACGAAATTTTATTCGCGAACTAGGATGTACGCCATAAAGGTTCGCCCCATTCTAATCTTAGATTTTTATGGATCTTAGATTGTCTCTTGCGAAATTTTCGCGTTTCTTTGTTCATTCATTCTTTCATTCTCATAATATCATATCATTTGAAGCAAAGTAAATATTCAAGAGAAATTCCAATACATTATAATTCTGAAATCTTTGTAATTGTGAAATCTTTGTAATTCTGCGATTGTTTCGCATTTTGTAAATCAAATCAAAAATCTTTTTATTCTCTGTAAAAGAAATATTCTAGAGAAACATATAAATTAAATTTTCTCAGTTTTCTGTAATTTTGAAATCTCGCAATCTTTGTAATTTTGAAGTCTTTGTAATCTTGAAATCTTAATAATCTTTGAAATCTTTGTAAGGAAGTGGTACTTATCTTTCATGTGAGTCGCTGTTGTTGTCAAAGAAGTGAATAAATGCCTTGAAATGTATGAATTTCGCGCAGCAAAAAGAAGTGTGAGAAGTGAGACTTGAACCCTTGATCTGCTTCTTAGATTTTCTCGCACCATACCAACTGTGCTAAGCCTCTTTTGCGAAATAATCAAAGTTCTTGCGAAGTAATCAAATTCCAACTGTGTAAGAGGCAATTATGTATAAATTTCGCATAATAAAAATAAACATGCGAGAAGCAAGAATTGATCCCGCGACCTGCTGCTTGCATTCATGCCTCCTGACCAACTGTGCTAACCCTCTCTTGCGAAATAATCAAAGACTGTGCGAAGTAATCAAATATCAACTCTGCGAAATGAATATTTGCGAAGCAAAAATTATTTGGTCACAGGGAGAATCGAACCCATGTCCTCTAGTTTGCATACTCCTTCTCTGACTATCTGCGCTACTTGTTGCTTGCGAAAGAAACACACAATGTTGTACTTTATTCCGTTTCTTCGCCTTTAGGATTTCAAAAATGTGCGAAAAATTAAGCTTGATGAGGGATTCAAACTCGAGTCTTACAACTCACTCTAGCGAAGCTTGACCAACCGTGTTACCTCTTGTTTGCGAACTAATGAAACAATATTGCGAAATTATTCATTTTTTCGCTATCTGTAAAAAGAAGAAAACTATGCTCGCAGGGGAGTTCGAACTTGCGACCACGAACGTACATATTGTTCTCTTGACCAACTGTTCAAGAATCTCTTTGCGAAATAAACGCACAATGTTTTTCTCTTATTCTTTTATTCTCCCATGCAAATGAGAAGAAAATGAAAAATATATGTCTCTGCGAAATTGGAACCCGTGACCTATCGCTTACTCGCTCCAGCTCAAACCATCTGTGCGAATTTCTGTTTGTGATAGAAATTGCAGCATCTGCCTCTTATCTTTTCTTCGTCCTTCCTTAACTTCTTTCACATTTGCCTTCTTCTCCTGAACATGAAAATCTTCCACTGAAACTTCCATTTTCTCCTTAAATTTCACCACAACAACTAATTTTTTCTCTCACTCTTTTCATGTCTTTGAATTGTTGATGATGTTTACTCCCTGAAAGTGTGATTTCTTCCATAAAATTTCCATTTTTGAACCTAAATTTTGTAGATCTAGAAAAATATGAACAATAGCTAATCTTCATGAAAATTTCTTAAATCAACAAGTTACAGGAAGGATAAATCCTTTACTCGTTCCCTGTTTCTAGCGTCATTATGTAGTTGCAGGAAATCCTACAACACACCCCTTGTATTATCATGACTGTGATTTCTAGATCTAAACTTATTTGATATGAAAATAAAGATAAAGATAATGAAAATAGAAAATAAGACACAAGATTTACGTGGTTCGATCAATGTGATCTACATCCACGGGGTTAGGGATCTTCACTATGATTGTTTGTAATTACATATGGATTACAATTGAGACTCCATGAATGAGTATTTGGAGCTCTCTAGATCTAGTTTTTGGGGAAGAAGATGAATACAAAAGATAAGGTTGACCTCCCTTTCTCTCTCTACAAAACGTGTCTCTCTACAAAGTGTGTCTCCCCCCTTTCTTTCTCTTGCCTTTCTCTTTATATAGGATGCTACCTAGTGGATGACAGCTCATATTTCCTTTTAATTCATATTTCCTTTTATTTCCTATTTCCTTTTATTTCCTATTGTCCGTGCGACATTATCGCACAGCCTTTTATGAATCTCGCACACTTACAAATACTTGTGCGATATTTGGATCCTACACTCACTAACTGAAATCAATAGCTTAAGTAAGTTATTAAGAAGACAATTACCTAAAATTAGGTTTGCTCAAACATCAACCAGTTCATCACCAGAGATAACTCCATAATTTCCTTATTAACAGAACCAAGCCCTAGCTTCACAATCAACTTCAAAACCCTAACTTCATCAAATTCGAATCCCTCTTCATCTCTAACGTTAACTATTCGGATTCAGATTGTTCTTCAACTTTAAATTCTAATTCACTTCAAACCCAACTCGTATCAACATCCTAGAACATAAATTTCATCCTCTAATCTTCTCTCGAATTTCTTGCAAACCCTAATTCCATCACAGACTCACAAAACATCTTCAGAACCTTGATTCTTCAATTAAAACTCAGAATCATTTGCTAATTAATCTTCTCCACTATCAATAAAGAAAACCATCAATTTAATTCCACCAATACTCAACAATCTTCATCACTATCCTCAACTCAGAAACCCTAGTTCTAATTCATTTCCTCCTTCGAGTCTGAATCAACAACGTACACCATCACCATCACCATCACCACTAACTACTGCACAATATTCCCACCTTCTGCCGATCAAAGAACTTCCACTCGATTTCTCTCAAACTCGCAGGGAAGAACAGAAGAAGAAATAAGAATGAAGAAGAAAGAAGAAAAGAAATATGGTCGTATCCTCTCGATCTGGTGAAGGTGATAAGTCCAAAGGTATTACTAGGACACTCACTTGCTTCGATAAGGGCAGACACGACGTGTTTGTGTTGCAATAAAAGCGTTTACCCAAGAAATGACGATTTTACCCTTCATACTTATCCGATGATATCTTCTTCGTCCGGTACCCGATTGACACGTTCGAGTAGTCTATTCCGCGTAACTTTTTGAGATATATCTAGCGATACTAGTCTCGTAACTAAAACGTTGTTAGATTAGTTTCTACTAATTAATGTTTGTGTTGAACTAGTCGAGTTATTATCGGCTAATACGTCTCTTGATCATCTCTTGACTAGTTAAATAGCGTTGACGAGCTTGGGGTCCTTACAGTACCATTATCCTTCAAAAGTCAGAACTTCAACAAATTGTCTACATCCCTCCATGTGAACTTGTACTTGCATCTGATCATCATCGGGAAAGCAGATACTTGGACACTACCCATTAAAATATTTAGTAATCCAAACTGACACTCATTTTACCTGCTCGATCAGATTTGAAAACTACAATCTGTGATCTTATTTCAAATTAAAGTGAGAAGTAATCCTCATTCTTTGACTATCTTTCTGTTCATTCTATACCAACAAAAAATTTTCACTCTCATTCTTACCTGCCACACCATGGACTCATTTTCCAATTCTAACTCAAACCATATCGATTGTGTAACACCCCTTGTTTTTAGCATGGCGCATGCTAAAGGAAGCGCCATGGCCAGAGATGAAGCTTCATCCAAAGCTTCTGTTACGTAAGAGTACATTGGCCTAGTACCAATATAGCGCCAAATATGGCGCATTGCGAAGGCATATTTCCCAATGGTCAATCTCACATCAAATGGTGCATTAGGCCAGTTGGGAGGATGACCTTGAGCAAAGTGACACTAACATAACACCTTACGCAGGTCAATAGACTATGACCAATATCACATCAGGCCAGAGCAGGCTGGCCGAGGCAATGTATAACCATCATGGCTGCAAATGTTGGAATTGGCCTAGATCCAGTATCGGATAAAAATGGTGCAATAGTCCAGAACAGGCTGACTTAGGAAATGTTCATCCATCATGGCCGGACACTGGAATTAGCTTATGTGCCAGAATTAAATGTACATCCATCATGGCCAGTTATCCAGAAATACATGACAACGACCATGAATAGTGAAGCAAGCACCTCAAAAATGGTACTTGGTGAATGTCATTTTCCTCCTCTAATCTAAGTTGTAAAAATGTCCTTAATACATATATAGGGAGGGGTAGTTGGTTGAAGGTGCATATGCGGACTATGCGCCAAATAAGCTTCATAGCTTAGCCGAAATAACATAAATGATTCTTAGGTTTCATTTATAGCTGTGTAGCCTTGCAAATGGAGCATATTAAGCATGATCATTATTATGCTATGTCGCGGACTCAGTAATGCGCAACCTTTGTGCATTGACGGAACGACCTACACGGTCTAGGCCATTACCATTATTGTTTGTCCACTGCCTTGGAAACGAGTTGGCTTAAGCTTCTGTCCCTTCATGGATGAAATACGATATGTGCTTAATCCCTTTAGAGTATGGAATAGTACGTAGGCATCCGCAATGAGTTGCAACATTGTCGGTCCAGCACATTGTCGCTCATATCATCTAATTACGAGATGATTGCGACATATTAGCCTCTCATATCATCTAGCTCGGTATTGCGACATATTGGCCTCTCATATCATCTAGCTCGGTATAGCGATGCAAAAGATGATTGTGGCCACACTTGATGATGCTAGTTTCATGACACTTGATGATGCTAGTTTCATGACATTCACTGGGTGCTCATACTACCTATCGAGCTACACGGAGTTGGTATATGCATCAATTGCGAATTGTGCATGTCCAAGAAAATAAGATACATCAATATACAAGTTAGCGGAGCTTGTATAATCCTAATTAAGGAAAGTATGGCATGAGCCTAATTGATGCACCCTTGGCACGAACAAGACAAGTCCATGCTATTAGCAATGCCTAAGCTAGTAAAGAAGCTAGAACTAGGCCATTATGGCCTATGCGCAAGTTAGGAATGTTCTATGCCTAAAAAGGACTCAAAGGTCAGTAATGTTTGAAATAGTGCACCAGCATCAGCCTTAATGGCTTTAAACCGTTCGCAGAACAAGGGTGCGTCTAAGTTAGCCGCAACATGCTCCACGAGCATGATCGCAAAGGCAAATGAATGTGCATTTGCCTAGTTTTAAGTCCCGGTTAGTAGCATCTGAGTGGCGCATCGGGGAAGTTATGGCCTGCGCGCCCTAGTGCGCTAAGCGTAATTTTCCGGTCCGTAATAGATTTCCTGGTCAATAAAATGAAATCTGTGTTAACAATGCCCGAAGACCTTTTCCAAAAGGTGTTCTTAAAACCTGAAAACATCCAGACCAAGCATGAATTGGGATGAAAATGGTGCTTCATCGGAAAACAATGTAGTAATATTTGCTTTGAAACATTCAGAGTCAGTAACTTCATCAATGTTATCTAGGAAACGTTGAGCATAACTGAGGTAGACATATGGAATAGGAGAAGGAATTTCTACACTTTCAGACTCACACATGAAGATGATTAAAACACTCTCATACAATGAGGAACTAAAGGTGTTTTTGAGAAGCTAATAGTTCTTGTTGAGGTTCTTACTAGAGGACTAGAGTTTATTAATGAGGATCTCTTCACTAAAGTCGTGGTTTCGATTCTCATCACAAGAATTCCTAAACATGTCAGAGAAAAGGCATCCTCAAACCTGCTGGAGTATACCAAAATGTCAGAAGACCTTATGGAAGATAAAGATTTGAAAATAAAATGGAGGCCAAGATCTGATGTTAATAGACCCTTCAAGTTTGGTATTGAAGCTTTTGAGACCACCACCATCTCTCACTGCCTGAAGTTTGCCTATGCCTTGAATAGCATAAAGTTTTGCAAAGTCTGTAGAATTCTAGACTACCCTAATCAACATTGTGTTATCCCAGCCATTCAAAAGCACCTACTTTCCACCCCAAGTCATCCAATTACACCCTCCACCCTAAAACAGAAAGTTTTACTCTCTGGAAAAGCCCTCATTCACAAATATTATTCTGATGTTGCTATGGAATTTGAGGCCAAGATTAAACATGCAAAGAAAATTGAGCTAGAAAAATGCCATAGCCAACATGGATGCCTCCACCAATGGCCCTCTCATCTTTGATGCTAGATCCTCCAACTCTGGAAATGAAGAAACTCCTCAACACCCTGATGTTATTGCCTGTCGGATAAAAAAGAAGAAACATTGCCTTGCTAAGAAGATTTTAGGTTCCTACAAAAAGAAACTCCCAAACGTCAAAGTTGTTGCTAGATCTCAAGGTCGTGATGCCACTTTTGAGCCAAATCCAAGTACTGAGCTCATTTTCTTTCCTACCTTTCCTCCACGAAACCATTTCCCCTTCAACTCTTTACCCACTTTAGCCCAAATCAAAGCAATGATATGGATATTGAAATTTATAAGAAGAATAAGGAATCCTGGGAGGCTAAGAAAAAGTCCCACATTTTCAATAAGAGTAATGACAATACCCTAGGAACTAGCTCCTCTGACTCCAAAAGAAAAAAGCCATCCAACAAAGATGATGCTGAAATTCTCAAACGATGCAAAAACTTGGATGCAGCTACTAAAGATCAGCAATTGGCACCTGTTCAAAGTCTGGCTAATGGTACCTTGGAAAGATACCCAACTACTAGCATGATACCTTTTCTAATCCCCAATAATTTGAATCATGTTACTAGTATAATCCATTTAAATGTCAATAAACGCATGATTAGCCTTGATATCCGTTCTATGTTTCTAACCTTTTTTAAGAGTATTCCACAACACTATGAAAATATTGCTAGAAGAATCATCTCTAAGTATCCCAATGTCTCTTAACAATTCTTCACTTCCCTTTCCAAGGATTAGGTAGAAGGGATTCCAAGAGATACCTAAATGATATGCTTAAAACATTAAATCCAGATATTATCTTTCTATCAGAGACAAAACAAAGGAAAGATTATTTAAAAAGAAAAAATCATGCAGAAAATCAATGTGCATAACTACTGGAACCAGGAGGTGCTAGTGGCGCTGCCGGTGGTCTATATTTGATATGGAAAAGTAGCATATCCATTGATGTTATTTACTTCTCTCTTAACCATATCAATGTCATTGTCATCATTTCCAATAACACTCCTTGGATTTTCATTGGTTATTATGGCGGTCCCTATGACTTAACTAAGAAATTTAAGTCATGGAAAATGTTGGAAAACACTGTTCTTACCAATCATATCCCTTAGTTGATCATTGGGGATTTCAACTTCATTCTACATGACTCTGAGAAATAAACTGTCACTCCTATTGATTTTGTTGAGGCAAATTTCTTCAACAACAAAATCATGGAACTTGATATTGTTGATATTGGCTTTACTGGATGCCCTTTCACTTGGTCCAACAAGAAATCTAGACCTGCTCTCACTAAGCAAATACTAGATAAAGGTCCTGCTTATGACAATTGGCTGTTGATGTTTCCTAACACCACCATCTCTAATATGCTGGCTATAGGGTCAGACCACCATCCTATCCTCCTAAACTCCAATCTTTTTTGGAAAAATGGCACTATCCCTTTTAAATTCTTTGGGCCTTGGCTTGATCATGAACACTGTAAGAAAACCATAGTTGAATGCTGGAGCAAAGATCTCTCCGGTTCCAGCACCTGCTTAGTATCCAAAAAAAACTCAAAGATATAAAGTTGCATCTCAGAATATGGAACAAAGAAATTTATGGCAATATCAAAACTAAAATCGAAGATTGCAAGAATCGTATGAATTTTCTTCACAAATACTACTTCAGAGTTGATAGAGGCCATACAGTCTCAGAACAACTAGAAGCAAGTTCAAGGATTGGTTGGACATTGAGGAGAGTTTTTGGAAAACTAAAAGTAGAGATCAACTTATCAAGCTAGGAACAAAAATACCAAGCTTTCATAGAGCCACCAAATGCAGAACCAAAAGAAATAAGATTGACTCTATTCAGGATGAAAATAAGACTCGGATAACTTACTTCCAACAAGTGACTGCTTGCTTTACTAACCATTTCACCATAATGGAAGCTGCTGAAGATATCAATATAAACCCATACATCATTCAACTCATACCCACTGCCATTACCTCTCAAGATAACAACACACTCAATAGACTCCCTGATGTTCATGAAATTAAAGCCATCCTCTTCAGCATGGTCGGATATAAAGCTCCTGGTCCATATGGTTTCCCCCTCCCCAACTTTTTCCAAGACAACTGGAACATTCTGGGAGAAGATATTGTCAAAATGGTCCAGCATTTCTTCACCTCTGGCCACATGCTCAAAGAAATAAACTTCACTTTTATCTCTGTCATCCCTAAAATTGACAACCCATCCTCCCCAAGCCATTTCAAACCATAAACCTATGCAATGCTACTTACAATATCGTATCTAAACTTATTTCCCAAAGAATGAAACGTTATCTCAGTAAGATAATTTCCCCATACCAATCTGCTTTTATTCTTGGCAGACAGATTTCTGACAACATTGTTGTAGTTCATGAAATTATTCACTACATGAGATCCAAAAGGAGAAAGAAAGGGAAAATGGTAGCATGGGCATCAATGATCAATGGTGTGGAAAAATTTACCAATGTATTTCCATAACTACCTCTGTTGTTCTCATAAATGGCCCACCGAAAAAATTCTTCAAACTTTCTAGGGGGATAATACAAGGTGATCCTTTATGCCCCTATCTATTTCTATTTTGTATGGAATATCTATTTATAACCCTCATCAAAGCTGAAGATATGGATCTCATTTCTGGTATCAAAATCTGCAAGAATGCCCCATCCATCAACCATATCCTCTTTGTTGATGATTGTATGGTATTCTGCAAATCCAGCAAGATTGAGAGTCAAAATCTAATGGATCATCCGGATATTTAGTAATACGTCAGGTTACTTAATCAACTTCAGTAAATCTGGTTCTTTTTCAGCAATAACACTGATCCCACTTTGAGCTCCACCATCAACAACAATATGGGAGTTCAAATCCTGCAGCTCAATAATAAATGTCTCGGCTCTCTTCTCTTCACCCATAGAATCAAAATTACTTCCTTCAAACATGTATCTGATAAACTTAAATCCAGACTTGTAAATTGGAAGAATGGACCTCTCAGACCTGCTGGAAGACATGTTCTCCTTAATTATGTCACACCCACTGCCAACATATATCAGATGGACTGTTTCAAGCTTCCTAAACAAACTTGTCAAGATCTAAACAAGCTTCAAAGAGACTTCTTGTGGGGTAAAAGCGTATATAACCCAAAAGACTACTACCCAAAAGCCTGGACTGTTGTGTGTAAACCTGAAAATATGGGAGGTCTGGGTTTCATGAATATGGAACATTTCAACTAGGGTTATCAATGGGTTCGGGTCCTCCCGGGTACCACTAGACTCGGACCCTACTTATAAAAGTCGGGTCCGGTTCCTAAATTTGTGGACGAAGAACCGGACCCATTTAAAGTCCCGGGTACCCGTTGGGTATCAAGAAAACTAAAAAGAAAATCTTAAAAACTTAAGTTCTTTTTCTTTTTAGTTTGAATCTGAATTATTTTTACAAAAACTTAGTATTTTTTCTTTATTAATGTACTAAATAAAGATTAAATGTAAGAAAAAAAATGGAAAATGAAAAAAAATCAAAGTCAAAACTAGCAAAATGCTTATAATTTTGCTAAAAAAAATGAATAAGGGGATGAATAACTGGGTACCCGTACCCGTAGGTGTCTGACGGGTATTACCCGTTTGGACTCGTTAAGATTCGGGTCCAATCGGGTAATTACCCGTCATGTCCTAAGTTGTTAATGGGTCCAACTTTAGGAACCCATAACCGGACTCGAATCTAGCGATCTGGTTCCGGGTAATGGGTACCCATTGACAGCCCTAATTTCAACACTACTATGATCACTAAGATTCGTTAAGGATGGAAAAAGACAAAATACTCTCTCTGGTACCAACTCATGGATGCAAAATACCTACTTGGCAGAAATGTTCTTAATATGGATACCAAGCCTAAGGGTGGAGATTCTTGGATTTGGAAAGGCATTTTGAAAGGTATCACCAACATTCAACAACATAGTTCTTGGAGAATTAGAAATGTAAAGAACATTAAAATTTGGGAGGATATCTAGATTCTTGCTATTCCTACTCAAATTCCTAAACCTTCCAACTGCCCCACAAATCTCCTCATGGTTGAGCATCTCCTGTTTCGTAATGGTGCTCGGAATACTCCTCTTATAAATAATTGGTTCAATCCTATCACTGTCAATGTTATCTTGGATATTAACACTCATCCTGGTAAAGATGATCAAATTTGTGGAATCTAACTGATTCTGGTGACTTCACAATCAAATCTCTGTACAAAGCCAAAATGGATACTCCCCATAGAAATGATGTCCAGATAAGCAACTGGCAAGCTTTGTCGACCATGGATATTGCTCCAGTGACACAGATTTCTTATGGAAATGTGCCCATGGAATCCTTCCCACAAATACGAAAACTGCCAGCATCCTTAAATTACATTGATCCCATCTGTAAGTTGTGCAATTGTGAGGAGGAACTTATGACACACATGTTCTTAAATTGTCATGCTGCTACTTATGTTTGGCACTTACTGCTTGGACCATTTTATGGAAAGTTTGACTCCACCACAAACTTCCTGGACTGGTTAAACTCATGATTCACTTCTGGAACCACATAATTTAGTAGCAGCATTTATGCTACTGTGTCATGTACCACATAGTTCAGTATGTATACCTTATATTTCTGAATTAGCTATTAAGGGGTGCAATTAACCAATTGTTGGTGTACTCATCCTAGAGTCATTTCTTCGAGTTCTGTAATGAGTTAGATGAGTTATTAGCCGTTGATACTGTTAGAGAGGATTGGTCTATTAAAGACCAATCATTCTTTCTCCTGAAACTGTGTAATGAAAACCTAATTAAACTTCAATTGAGTCCAGGCTCTGTTTATCATAGAGAAGGTAGCTTGCTACCATTTTTATCCAAATTTCATCTTGTAGTTGTACTAGATACACTACAATTGGTATCAGACTCCATCCTGGAACCTGTAACCATGGTCACCAAGGAAAAACTTCAAGAAATCTCTAACATCGTTACTCAACATACCGGTTCAATCTCTGAGATGAAATCTGAGATTCAATCTTTGGGTGATAAGATGAATCTTCTTATTCATTTGTTTCAATCAACGCAACCTACTCACCCTGAAGCTTCTGGATCGGAGACTCAACAACCAAATCCTGGTAACCCACTTACAGATCTTCATCAGGTGATTCATAATTTCTCAACTACTGAATCTCGTAAGTTCACTCGTATCCCCAAGGTTGATTTCCCACGTTTTAATGGTACTAATCCTCGTGGTTGGGCTCTTAAATGTGAAAGGTATTTTAATTAACATAGATTTCCTGATGATGAACGTGTTAATATGGCTGCAATACATTTTGATTCATCAGTTGATTCATGGTTCTTAAACTACCAACGGGTAAAGAGTTTATTTCTTGGGAGTTTTTTAAACATGATATATGTGCTAGATTTGAAGATATTGCTCAGGACAATTATGTAGGTAGTTTCAATAAGTTAAATCAAACTACCACTGTAGAGGATTACTATGATCTTTGAGAACATTATAAAATCTATATGGTGGCTAACAATCCTTATTTGCCTGAGAGTTTTTATACATTAAGCTTCATTAGTGGGTTAAAATAAGAGATCCATACAGTTGTGCAAATGTTCAAGCCTGAGAATACTGCAACAGCTTTTTATCTAGCTAGGCTACTACAAGCTTCTATGCATCATCAGCCCAAACCAACTAAAATATTCTCTAGACCATTTGCACCTTCTCCACTTTCTGTTTCACACCCACCATCTGCCATGAAATCTTTTTTCTCTCCATCCTCTACTCTTGCTAAGACCAATACTTCTTCATCATCTCCCATTGTAACTCACCCTACTACACCCACTAAAACTTCACCAGACAATTCTCTTCCTCCTATTAAAAGACTCACCCATGCATAAATGCAGGTTAGGAAGGATAAAGGGATGTGCTATAACTGTGATGAGTTTTACAGACAAGGTCATCGATGTAAAAACCAGCAACTCTTCATGCTCATTGATGATGAAGATGTAGAGGAAACTGGATCATTATCTACTGAAGAAATTCCTGAGACATCTCCTTCGTCTTCTGATTCTACAATCGAAATTTCCTTACATGTCTTGACAGAGAATATTACTCATGATACTATTCGAATTAGTGGTCATCTTAACAAGCATCATGTGGTTGTACTTATTGATACATGCAATACTCATAGTTTCATTGATGCTGCTCTAACCTCCAAACTAGGCATTCATGTTTCTTCCACTGGTCAAATGATTTTCACTGTTGCTAATGGCGATAGCACCATCATCAAGGGTATTTTCCAACACCTCAACTGGGAAATGCAAGGACATCAATTCTCTGCAAATTTACGAGTTCTCCCTCTTGGTAGTTGCGATATTGTTTTGGGAGATGACTGGTTGCGCAAACTTGGTGATGTTACTTTTAACTTCAGTCTGTTGAGTATTTCTTTTGTACATCAAGGCACACCAATCACCCTTCAAGGTACTTCTTATAAACCTTCTTTGAGCCTCCTCAATGCTTCTTCTCTTAAGAAGTTTTTAAAGAGTAATACCCCTACACTCATAGGCCAATTTTCTCCATTTCTACTACACTTATACTCCCACCACCACCTGCAGTCTCCACCCTTCTAGAAAGTTTTTCAGATGTTTTCGCAGAACCTAAAGGACTTCCTCCTTCTAGGTCACTTGACCATAAAATTTCACTCAAAACTGGTTCTGACCCAACTTCTCAAAGGCCATACAAGTGCCCTTATGTTCATAAGTCCGTAGTAGAATCCTTATTCTATGAAATGTTCTCCTCTGGTGTGATACAACCCAGTCATAGCCCATTTGTTGCTCATATTCTCCTTGTTAAGAAGAAGGATGGAACTTGGCGTTTTTGTATCGATTATCGTAAACACAATGACATCACTTTCAAAGACAAGTTTCTTATTCCACTTATAGAAGAATTGCTAGACGAGTTGAATGTTCTATGGTGTTCACCAAAATTGATCTTCGTTCTGATTACTACCAAATACGGGTTTATGCACCAGACATTCACAAGACTGCCTTCCGCACCCATCATGGCCATTAAGAGTTCAGAGTCATGCCATTCGGGCTTACTAATTCCCCTGCAACTTTTCAGGACCTCATGAATGAGGTGTTTCAGCCTTATCTCCGTAAGTTCGTCTGGTGTTCTTTGATGATATATTGGTTTACAGCCCATCCATGGAAGCTCATCTGGATCATTTACAGCTTACATTTGCCTTACTAAGGAAGCACTCTCTGTTTGCCAAGCTATCCAAGTGTGCATTTTCTCAGCCACAACTCGAGTACATTGGCCACATTATCAATGCCAATGGTGTTGCTGCAGACCCCGACAAAGTTGCAACCATGGTTAATTGGCCACAACCGCAAACACTGAAGCAACTCAGAGGCTTTTTGGGGTTTACAGGTTACTATCGCAAGTTCATATAAAACTATAGCAATATCTGTAAAACCCTCACAGACATACTAAAAAAGGATTCTTTTACATGGTCTGATGCTGCAACTCAAGCTTTCGCTGCAATCAAAACTGCTATGACTTCAGCACCAGTTTTGGCTTTATCAGATTTTTCTCAGCCATTCACCTTGGAAACTGATGCATGTTCAAAGGGAATTGGTGTTGTACTAATGCAGAATAGTAAACCAATTGACTTTCTAAGTAAACCATTGGGTCCTAAGGCATTGGCACTGTTTACTTATGAGAATGAGTTTTTGGACATTGTCATGGTTGTTCAAAAATGGAAGCACTATTTATGTAGTCAACAGTTCATCATCCATACTGATCATCAGAGTTTGAAGTATCTTATGGATCATCAGTTGTAAGCTGCCCTGCAGCAAAAATGGCTAGTCAAATTAATGGGTTTTGACTATGTCATTAAGTAAAAAAAGGGATTAGAAAATCAGGCTGCTGATGCATTGTCCAGATTGCCTTCTGCTTCATGTTCTTCCTTATCCTTATCTCAGCCTCAGTGGGTGCAAGACATCATCTCCAGCTATGCATCTGACTCCACAGCACAACAACTTCTTACTCAACTAGTTGTGACTCCTACACAGGGTAATTACTCTTATGCAAAGGGCATTATCAGATTCAAAGGGAGACTCTATATTGGCTCAGGTACTGCACTAAGATCTTCTATATTACATTCTTTGCATGCCTCTGCTGTTGGAGGCCATTCTGGCATCAATGGCACCTACCACAGAGCTAGAACTTCATTTTTTTGGCCCAACATGAAGACTGATATAATTCAACTTGTCACCACTTGTGATGTGTGCTAATGCAAAAAGGGAGACAACTCATTTCCAGGGGGTCTCCTCCAACCACTTCCCATACCTGATACTGCTTGGCAACACATATCTTTAGATTTTATAGAAGGCCTTCCAATGTCATTCTAGTGGTTGTAGACAGATTAACAAAGTATAGTCACTTCATCCCTCTTGGCCATCCATTCACTGCCATGACAGTTGCTAAGGAGTTTCTTTCTCATGTGTTTAAACTTCATGGACTTCCTAGTTCAATTGTGAGTGAAAGAGATAAGATTTTCATTAGCCAATTCTGGCAAGCTCTGTTCAAATCATTGGGAACCACTCTGAAGCTCAGTTCTGCCTACCATCCTCAAACTGATGGGCAAACTGAAAGAACAAATGCATGTGTTGAGCATTACTTGAGGTTCATGACAAGTTCTCACCCAAAACAGTGGCCGCAATGGTTAGCTTTAGCTGAGTGGTGGTTTAACACTAACTACCACTCCAGTCTAAAAATGTCTCCCTTTCAGGCATTATATGGATATGATCCCCCACATCTAGTTTTTCCCATTCCTTCTTCCACTTCTGTTGCAACTGTGGAGAATTACTTGCAGGAAAGAGACATTATGTTATAATTGTTGAAGGAAGAACTGTCCAAGGCACAAAGCAAAATGAAATTTTTTGTAGATAAAAAGAGGTATGACAGAAACTTTGAAGTGGGTGACTTAGTTTTCTTGAAGCTACAACCTTATAGGCAAACATCAGTTACTGTGAGGAAGAATTTCAAGCTCTCAGCCAAATACTTTGGGCCTTTTGAAGTCATACAAAAAATTGGAGATGTTGCCTATAAACTCAAGCTTCCTGTGGGTTCTAGAATCCATCCAGTCTTTCATGTCTCTCAACTGAAGAAGAAGATTGGATTGCAAGTTGTTTTCTCACCTCAACTTCCCCTAGTGGACCAGGCAGGTCAGTTTGTAATTGAACCCATTGTTGTTTTGGACACTAGAACTACTATCAGAGGCACAACTCAAATTCCACAAGTCTTGGTACAATGGTGCAACTCAGACCCTGCAGACTCAACATGGGAGGATGCTGCTCATATCCAAGCTCAGTTTCCAGACTTCATCCTTGAGGACAAGGATCTCTAAATGGGAGGGGCAGTGTCATGTACCACATAGTTCAGTCTGCATACCTTATATTTCTGAATTAGCTACTAAGGGGTGCAATTAACCAATTGTTGGGTGTACTCATCCTAGAGTCATTTCTTCGAGTTCTGTGATGAGTTAGATGAGTTATTAGTCGTTGATATTGTTAGAGAGGATTGGTCTATTAAAGACCAATCATTATTTCTCCTGAAACTGTGTAATGAAAACCTAATTAAACTTCAATTGAAGTTCAGGCTCTGTCTATCAGAGAGAAGGTAGCTTGCTACCATTTTTATCCAAATTTCATCTTGTAGTTGTACTAGATGCACTACATACTGCTTGCTGGTATATCTGGAAAGCTAGATGTGATTTCATTTTTTATCACACCCAGCTGAATACTACTCTTAGTATCACGCAATACCTAAGTAATCATCACATGGTTCATTACTTGCAGGACCATATCCTTCATTATGTTCTTCAGTCCGAAGACTATGAGAATAGGAATGGTGATGATGATATTGCCCTCTACTCTATTGATACTGATCAAAGAGAATCATTTGGAATAGTCATCCAAATATGCACTTTACAGGATCCTGAAACCCTTGTTTACTACACTGTTCTTATTGCTCTGGATTTTGCAAGACACACTATTGGGACTAGAGGATATCCAGGATACTATGGAGAATGAGGAGCAACAAGAGGAGCAGACTTGGCTTTCGATTGAGTCAAATGATTGCAGCGCACAAATGTTGAAATTCATGCTAAATCCATGGAGGTTCTGGTCCGTTTCACAATGCTCTACCACAATGCAGTCCAAAGGAGATTCATCTCACTTTCCATGAAAGACGTAGAAGAGAAATTAATAAAGACAATGATAGCAGAATCAATGTTATTTTTTCTATTCTAGTTGGTCTCAAAATTATTCATAGACTACGAAACATGAACTCCTTTAGTTTGGCTATGGCTTGTGAGAATTCTATTCCTACGAGTAGTGGTATTTCACTTACCACTAACTCTAGCTTGTACTCCTCTTAGGCACTGGTAGCCTAAGTTTTTCAATTAGAAAAAAGATACTATAAGTCCGTAACCCATAATTTCGCATATTATCCTTACTTTTTTTTTTTATTTTATTTTTTTATTTTTGTGACTTTGCGAGTCCTCCCGGCTAATAAGCGTAGCTCCATGACAGGACTAGATTAAAATGGAAACCGAAGAAGTAAGGAAAAAAAAATCGATGTAGAAACGAATCTTGAACATCTCCAAGTATTAAGTAGCAACTCGTGGGTGACGAGAATATACGACAACAAAGAACGAATAAGTTGTCGGCCCCGGAGTAGTCCATGTTATTTGTTGTTTTGGTAGACAGTTGGTCATGGGTAAGAATAACACTTCCAAAATGGTATTGGTGACCACACTTTCCTTTCTCAAGCATTCCAAGGTTCAAATATTATTTCCCACAATCCTGTAATTGATCTGTAAGGTTCAAATATTATTTCCCACAATCCTGTAATTGATGGGTGAAGTTCAGTCTACACCACTCCTTGTTTACAAAAACCAACACCGTTCAGGCCCTCAATAACATCAGTGAAGTCAAGGGGATACAATGGATGGGGAAAGAAAAAAGATAATATGATCAGCACATAGCTTTACACGATGTTAACAGGGCATGGGGAAACAAATTTACATATATATAAAATGACCAAACCAATTCATCCAGATGACATCCGAAGTTTTGGGGTTTTACTCATCCAATATACTACAATTTACGAGCTTAGAATTTGGAACACAAATCTTTGAAATGAAATTATACCAAGTTAAATCCAATACGACTATGACAGTGACAAGAAGTTCAAATGAGACTGTACAATCAACTAATCATCTTCAATCCCACTAAAAATGAGTCTCTCTGACTTAATTTAAGCTCACTTTTCCACAGAGCAGTGCAAATCTACCTCTGCAATAAACTAAAAATCTTCAATCCAACTGAAGATGAATCCATCTGACCTCATTTAAGCTTATTTATTTACTAGCATAAACGCAAACAAGGTACCACATGAGGCATGAAACTCATAGTGATACTGAAACGATATCAACTTGTTCCATCAGGAATGGAACATGTAATCATGCTTACACGGAAATGCATGTAATCATGTTTACACAGGAATGTTCATACGCCGAGTGAGGAGAATAACTATGAGTTTACACATGAGGCATGAAACTCATAGTGATACTGAAACGAGATCAACTTGTTCCATCAGGAATGGAACATGTAATCATGCTTACACGGAAATGCATGTAATCATGCTTACACGGAAATGCATGTAACCATGCTTACACAGAAATGTTCATACGCGAGTGAGGAGAACTATAGGATGGCACACAGAGCCAGTAAATGGAACGCCTCTGTATATCCAAACTTGGACACATGGCGCTCTAGTATGATAACTAAGAATCTTTTACTCAACAATCAGCAAAGCATCAAATGACTAACCACTTCAGTTCAGATTTAGAATTGTAAAGGAACATCTAGTTTTAAAACCAAGCTACAAGCTAGGGTAACTATTAACAAAGGTTTAGAGCAGAAAGTAATCAAATAACTAGGGTACCAGAAACATGATCCAAAAAGAGAACAGTACTTCACCCTGTAACGATGAAAATGTTGAAGTTCAAATTCTAATAAAACTCTAATATGCAAGTCACTCAGTTTCAAAGAGCATTCATATATACAACGATTTTATTGGCAGCAAGAAAATCGCCATAGCTCCATTCATAAGAAGGCAGTCACGCTGACATAATAAATACTCCTATACACTGAAACTATAGAAGCCCGCAGAACGCTCAAGGATAGTAAGACGGATGGCTAGTTGGGGGTAAACCCTTAACATTAAAACCTGCTGCGGAGTGGTGATGAGTTGGCGGCAAAACATGAGGACCACCAGCCCCACCATGAGCAGCCGCCACTGACCTTTCATAGAGAGCATTTGAAAGATGATGCTCAAACGAATAAAGTTGGGACCTAGATGGGCTTAGGTTTAGCCCATAATTGAGTGAACTAGACCCAGCACCATAAGGCCCCGGTGCACCTGAACTACCCGAATACTGGGAACCAGACAAATCTCTATAATGGTGGGCCGATGAAGGGCCTACACTGTAGTGGTGAGCCGATGAAAGGGCGCCACCAAGGTATGGTGACACTCTATCTTGGCCATGTAATAACATGCTAGAAGGGTGATAATACTCAGCTTGGCTAGGTGGTGGTTCATAGTAGTCAGCTTGACTAGGTGGAACACCAACACTCTTCGCACTGGAAGGTAAAGCCTGAGACGATGGTGGTCCTCGAGAACGCTTATTTCCTGTATGTTGTTGTTGACTGGAACCAGCTGTTGTGCCACTACGCTTGTTTCCTGAATGTTGTTGTGGTGGTTGTGCCTGTTGTTTCTGTAGTTGCTTACCAACAGCTGCTGGGACATTAGTTGCTCTTTTCTTTGAAGATAATTGCTTTTCCAATTGTGAAATATGAACATCTAGCCCCTCACGTGGGTATTCAGCTTCGAGTTTGTGCTCTTCAATGCACTTGACTATAGCTTTGAGGGCAGAGATTTGTTTGGCTGTCGCCTCATTCTGCATAAAGTTAGGCATAATGATGAACACAAGATCAACAACAATGGTGAAAGAAAACATCAAAAGCAAATTGATTACTACAAAATTATATGAAGTATTATGAACACACCTGCGCTTGAAGAGATTGATTTCCTTTCTGCCGTACATCGTCAGCGAGCTTCTTTGCATGTTTTTTATATGATTTTAGAAGGGGTATTGGCGGAAACATTCCCACCAGTTCAAACGCATAAGCAAACTTGACACCTTCAAGGTGTCTTCCTTTCTCAATAAGTTTACGGATGAGATCTGTGAGAAGGTAAAACGAAGGTAGTAGGTCTCAGACTATTTTAAAACAGAAGTTTGATCATTGAGACCTAGATCACAAATCACATAGCCAACAGTAATAGTTGCTAGACTAACATAAACCAACAAAGGATGACAGCCAAAAACTAGGGTGTAACTCATTAGACAAAGATTACGAATCAAACCAGATAACATTGTCGGAAGATACGAGAAGAAGATTACACAAATTACTATTTCAGTATTAGTTTGAGGCAAAAAAAGCTCAAGCGACATAGAGTGTACAAGCTAGAGAAGACATCACAAATGTCTGATGCTGTAACTGCTCAAGGAAACATACTCAAAATGCAGGATTGCAGCAAGGTATGAAGCCACTCAGCCACTCAGTCCTGAAAGACGCAACTTACTAGCTAGTATCATCACAGGCACCAATCATAGGACATACTAATTGAAAAAGAAAGCATGTGAGTAACAATACCTAAGACAATTTTAGAAAAGATATGATTTCAATAAAGGCAAATCAAAGAAAAACAACACTGGCTGCACCTATAAAAAAATAAAAAAGGCAAACAAGTCATCTAGTTCATTGCATACACACCATCAAAATAAAAAAGTAACATGAGATCGAAAAACATAGTAATACACTTGTCAAAAGCAAAATATACGTCTCATAGCCATTCCAACGAAGTGATTGCAGCAAAGCTACTCCTCAAGGCAGTGTATATGGGATTGCAATATAGAAATTTTCCAAGGAAGTGAAAACCGAGATATAATTACAACTTACAAGCTTCTATGGTGGTGATTACAGAAAAGTCTGCATATCTAAATGGCGTGGTCCGCTATGTACAAGGGTTTTCCTTTTGAAAAACACAAAAATGTCGGATATAGAGGGGAGGCAACCATCATGAAGTGCGTTCCACATTCTCACATTGAAACAAATGAAACAGAACAAATCATTGACATTCAAAAAGACCTATGGACGATGCTTAAAAGATGTGAGCCAATACATTACGGCCTGTGAGAACCGCTTGGAAGAAACTCCAAAAAACACTCCAACAGCTCCCCGAAGATTTTCAAAAATCCATTTGCCATTAACACTAGCCACAATAACTAACCTACCTAACAGGTACCTAATCACACTATACCATCATACACTCATGTATTTCTACACTAAAATGTAATACTGACACTACTACCCAAAAACACATATAGCAGGCAACTGATATATACCTACAAAGATGATAGATTATTACAGGCATCCAAGTACTGAAGTACTACAGATTTATATAGATAAATCATAATTTTATCGTTTTATCAGGCTCAAGATCACAATCAAAGTCCATACAAAACACAGAAAAAAAAATCATCCATGCGAATTCAGACGCAAACAAAATTAGCTATAAATTACATAAAACTGCGAACTATGAACCAAGGAAAAATAAATTACTTGAACAAGTATAGAATTCAAGAGATTATTACCTGGAATTCTATCTGTGAAGCCAAGAGAACGACATAAATCAATCGCCTGCTTTCGCTTTGCAATAGAAACAACTAAATCAATAAGCTCATTTGCATCAAAAGAAGATACAAGGTGATAAGTTGCTAACAGTTGCAAAAAACCTAATCGTTCTAAAGGATTATCCTCTCCTTTAGAAAGCTTTCCTTTCCACTCAATTGCCACTTGCATTGCTTTCTCTTTGATTTGAGGTTTAATTTGTGGAGAAATATCATATAATTTCTCCAATAGAAGAATGCAAGTTCTTCTCGTAGCTGCCACTTCTCCATCTTTATCACCTTTAGAATTTGGGACAAAAAACCCTACCATTGAATCTAAAACAAGTTTTGCTGGATCAGGTGCAAGTTTAAGAGCAGCACCAACTTCATGAATAGCACTAACATCTTTACGATTGTTCATAATATATGTTCTTAACCCTATACCATTCATATTACTACAGAGAGACTTGAATTCAGGACGAGGAACAATGGTTTCAGAATTATTATCTAATTCTTTCTCCTCTTTCACAACAACTAGTTGTTTATCAAGAGATTGTGATTGTGATCCGTTCATTGATGATACTTTCTCTTTCGATTTAAGCTCATTGAAACGTTCATCAATCGATTTCTGTATCGATTGAAAGTGTTCTTCTAAATCCTTCCATTGAAGGACAAAAGAAGAAAGAAAAGATGAATGAGATTGAAGATCTTCGAAAGCTTTACGAAGATTTTCTTTTTTCTTATTAGCGGATTCTAAAGCAGTTGATATCGACTGCATTGACGCCATTACCGCAAACAAAAAACCAAAATTTCAGAGAGACAAACTTCGATTGAAAAAAAGGAAACTCAAACCCAAAATCAAAACCTAAGCAATAATTCTAAGCGATAAGAAATCCCCTATTCGATCGGAAATCTTAACCAAACAGAAAAATTTTCTACTGTAAAACCTAAATTGATAACTAAAACCGAAACCTTGTAAAAACTGGTTCTTTCTTTAGTATCATATTATATCGCTGTTTTTTAACCTGTGTCTGTTTTGGCCGTTGGATTATATAAGATCTGGCCGTTGATATGAAACTGGATACTACGCGTCAGAACAGAAAATGGCCCACTTGATATACTCCGTATGCAATTAGAAATAAGACGCCTAACTAGGGCTGAACATGGTGTCGGTTAACCGTTGGAAACCGACCGAACCAGACCAATAAGAAAGAAACCGAACAAAACCATTTAGATTTGGATTGGTTTGGTAGAAAAAATTGAAAAACCGACATTACTGGTTTGGTTTTGGTTTGACCTGAAAACCGAACCAAAAACCATTGGGGAACCGATTAATTTTTAAACTTAGTTTTTACTGTCGATTTAAAAGTATTAGATTCTACCCATTGATTTAGAGGATAAATAGAAACCCTAAATCTAATATTTCATTATGATACTCTTCCTCTTTCTCTTTCTCTCAACCGCCTCCCTTCTCCACCCCCAACTACAACTGCTGCTACTCGACTTTTTTCTTCCTGTCTTCCTTCTTTTTTATTTGTCAATAACTAAATTAAGATATATTATATATCTTCTTTCGATCTCTAGAATTAGAGTAAGCTTTAACTATTCTTGATTTTTCTTTTTTTGTCTGTATATTTGTGTAAACCAATACTATCGGCAACTACGATTTTTTATCTGTAAATTTGTGTATTTTTTTTTTGGTTTGACATAATTATTGGTTAACCAAAAACCACTGGGACAAACCGAAATCAACTGGAACCATTTGGAAACCGAACCAATGGTTAATGGATTGGTTTGGTTTAGATTTTTAGAAACCAATAGTATTGGTTTCGGTTTTGGTTTGGCTAGAAACCGAACCAAAACCGACCATGAACAGCCCTACGCCTAACCGTGACTTCTCGTTCAACCCCTTCCCCTGTAAATGAAGACGGAGGTCTATTCAAATAAACAAGTTTATATATTCTCTCGTGTGTTTTCTCGAAAACAGAAGAACAGAAAAAGTTTGTGGCTCGATGTCAATAGATACTGAATCAGAGGTGTTCGTCGAGATTGATCCAACTCGTCGGTATGGACGATACGATGAGCTATTGGGTTCAGGTGCAGTGAAGAAGGTTTACAGAGGATTTGATCAAGAATCAGGTATAGAGGTAGCATGGAACCAAGTTGAATTAGGAGATTTTGTTAATGATAGAGGAATGATCGATAGAATTTTCGCAGAAGTTAGGCTACTTGAATCGTTGAAACACGAAAAAATTATTGAGTTTTTCTACGCGTGGGTTGATGAAGAACACAACAGGTTGAATCTCATCACTGAGGTTTGTACTTCCGGTAACTTAAGAGAGTACCGAAAGAAGCATCGTCACGTTAAAGGCGATAAAGAAGTGGTTGAAACAGATACTCATGGGTTTGGAATATCTACATACTCATGATCCTTGCATCATTCACAGAGATCTTAATTGCAGTAACGTCTTCGTTAATGGACATACCGGAGAGGTACTTACTTCAATATTACCCGACTAAAATTTCTTCTGGTAGCATTTCTTTTCATAAAAACTGTGTATTATGTGATATGGAATCCATATAGGTGTTTAGTTACCAAGTTCTAATAAAAACACCTGTTATTCAATAGGTTAAGATCGGTGATCTGGGATTAGCAGCTGTAGTAGGAAGAGATCACGCGGCACATTCGATACTCGGTACACCAGAGTTCATGGCACCAGAATTATACGACGAAGATTACACAGAGATGGTTGACATATATTCCTTCGGGTTATGTGTGTTAGAATTGGTTACATTAGAGTTTCCTTACCTTGAATATGATAACGTTGCCAAGATTTACAAGACCGTCACTTCAGGTAAAAGACCTCAATCGATGAATAAAGTTAAAGATCCAGTAATAGAACAGTTTATTGAGAGGTGTCTTGGGCAGCCAAGAAATAGGCCTACTGCTTCCGAGTTACTTACTGATCCATTTTTTGATGGAATCAATGACGATGATGACGAAAACAATGATAAAAACGACGACAACAGCAATTACGTTATTCCACACTTTAGATCCATGAAGGTATGATCAAAATGATGGAGTTATTAGAAGAATTATTGTGTTGTTTGTTTAAATTTTAGTAGTGATTTACTTTGTAGATACTAAAAATATTAGTTGTATTCATTTCATTGATGTAAATATACGCAATTTAATCAGGGGTGGGAAGGTGCATGATGAGTGCTCCTGTAAGTGCTGGGATTTACAGTGACGATACTTCTCCATCCTTGTTTTTTTTTTTCTTTCTTTTTTATCAATGCGAAATTGATATTTTGGCTTGAGAATTAATTGGAAAAATCTCTTGCTTTTTGTTGTTGTTTGGAATTGCGAATTGTTCTAAAGGAATGGTTGTGTTTTGAATAAAAGAAAGTAGAAACATGTTGTTAACTTGCAGTCTACACCAAATATCGCATGACAACTACATGGGAAGGTGGGAGATGCATGACTGGCAAAAAAGAAATAGCTATCTTTTGTTTATAATCTGGTTAAAGAATTCTCTCTCTACCCATGAATAATATTGAAAAAGTGGATTATCACCGACCAATTGGTTGTTCATGATGGCGAGGAGCGGGGGAAGAATATTTCTCACGCTACAGTTGGTTGTCATTGTTTTATTATTATCTCTATATTAGCGGTGGCACCGCGATGGCTTTCATCAGGGATCACCTATTCGCTCAATGTGGAGGAGATCAGAACATCGCCAGAGTAAACGGGCTTTGCTGCCGTACAAGACAACTCTAATTTGTCAAATAAGGTATCGGTATATTATGGTGTACTGGTTTGTTTGGTTTGGAATGTGCAGAATCACATATTTCAGGGAGAATGTTAGGAAATGATCTGGTTGTTAGCAGGATGCTATCTAAATAACTGAATTCTTTCCATCGAGAAAAAAAGTAAAGAACTACCCTATTTTGATAGAGCAAATTAATGTCACATTGATCCCCACTTCGACTTAGACTTGACACCCAAATTTCAAATGATCGAAAACAGAAAGAAGAAAAAAAGTAGTATTTCGTAGTTGCCGTGTCACTGCATGCGCTAAGATACTTGCAATCTTAACTTGTTAAGGTGGTGGACCTAACTTGCCCCAGCTTACTCGAATAAGCATAGTTCTTGAGGGTGTCAACTAACCGCTATTCACACATGGAACAAGTAACCAACCCTCCAATATTATAACTAGTGGGAATGCAGAGAGGAACAGCCCGTCAATATTGCTATGGCCTATGGGAGGAACGAATAGCCGCCACAATGGGAATTGCAGAGCCCACACGCAAAGACGACACAGCATCGTTGCGGATGATGGCCCGCCTAATAACCGCAATTCCAAATTGAAGCTTTTTTCGTAGTAGTTGCAGGAAATCCTACACTACACCCCTCACAAGATTTCATTAACATTCAACTCATTTTTAAATTAACAATCTTAATTTTATTGATGAATCTTTAAACAATCTTACAAGAAAAGATAAAGGAAACAATAATAATCTCTGCTCTAAATTTTCTCTCTCTTATTTACTTGCTTCTCACTCAAAAAAAATCTCTCCTTTTCTTTACAACTGAATGACTATTTATAGGGAAATACATAGTGGATGACAGCTAATCTGTCATTTATTTTCGGATATGGTTTGCGACATTCTCGCAACCTTACAAATGTTAATCTCGCAAACTCCTTAATTATCGCAGGACCATCACATTTTTCTCATGATTTAGCTGACGTCGTTTATTATGTCATTTATGAAATTGTTCTGCGACATTGTTGTGTTGTATTGTTAATAATTTCGCTGAGGCATTATTGCTGCGAGATTCTGATCCTACATCTTGCCTCTTCTTATATCTTCTCTGCGAAGTAGAGAATGATGTGAGAAATGCCGCAGCTGTCCATCTCTTCATATTCTGCATTTATCACACTATCCTTTCTTCCATCTATTTCTTGACACGTCTTCTGTAACCGTTGCTTTTCAACCGCTCACGTCTTTTCGCATTAATGGTGTTTATTTCTTCGAGTAAAAAAAATCTTCTCTATATATTCTTCTTACTCTTCTTTCCATTTTCTTTTTACTTTATCTTCTCTTTTTACTCTCTCATCTCTGCAACTCTATTGTTCTTCCGTAAGTTCTGCTATTGTAATTCTTCCCTCTTCAATCTTCTTACTTTTCATTCATTCCCATACTCTATATTCAGATATGCCTCCAAGCGGTCAAAAACATAAGAAAACCTTAAAGGATGTTCAAAAAGATCTTGCTGAGAAGGGTTTCACACTTTCTACCATTCTTGGTGAAAGTGCCAAGTCAATTCTTTCTATCAAACTTTTCTCTGATCAACATTGTGATGATCAATCAATCATAATTTCGCTGGGTCAAATTCTCGCAGGTCTCCCCATTCCTCTTTATGACCCAGATATTCCTCCGTTCTACGAAATTCTCGCTCACTCGGGAGTTTCGCGAGCTATCTTCCAATTGAGTGGGGATTGCATCCGTCCGATATTGGAGTTTGCTAATCGTGGTGCTGGTAAAGGATCTCTTTATCCTAAAGAGCTTAGGGATCCTAAATTCGCAGACTTGGAGATAGTCGCTGAAAAGTACACACACTAGTGGAAAATGGAAGTTAAACCACTGTCAGGACAAGAAGTAATATCACTAAAAACGACTGTGTCCATCAGCAGTAATATATGAGTAGTTTTTCTCGAAACGACTGTGTCTGGCAAACATTAAATTCTTTAAAAAAACAACTTTCTTCAACAGTCTATCAACAGATACTGATGGACACAGTTGTTTTACTGGTGATATTTTATTAAAAAAAATTGTTATTGATTCAGCTGAATCCAAAGCTGATTCAACTGAATTATTAAAAGCTGAATCGCAATTAAGAAAATAATGACTTCAAAACTGGATCTAACAAAATTAAATTGGACTTTGAAGCATATTAGAAAGTGAATTCAGTATACTGCAAGTTCCAAGTCTTAAAAAGTTGGAGACTGAGTTGGAAAACCTTGACCAATATCCTACTACAAGCTTAACAAATCATATAAGTTTCAACACTAAGTTGAAGGTAAAACTTCATCTATGCCTTTTCTGACAACCTAGCTCAAATCAGCTCCATAGCTCCAGCCCTAAGCTGTAAAATAAAACCAACCAAGACTACATCAATTAACAGCAAAAAAAAAAAAGGAAATGAGACAAGGAATCTGATCGACACCAAACCCAATAATACATGTATCCACTCAAATTGAAATTTAAAGAGAACGTATGAACTGCAACTAATTTTCATATGTAAAATATCAGGTCCATAAGTCATGAAGAAATTGAGATCCTGAATTCCCGATAAAAAACGTACACAATAAATTGGTAGAAGTCTTAGGAGAAAATCCACAAAATTCACCAATTGAGATCCTTACCGAGCAGACTTGTCAGTTGACACTCGTAGGGAGGTCCATAGCTGCATCAAACTTTAATTACACCTGCTTCCTCTTGAGGTCCATAGATGCATCCATAAAAGTTGTCCAATGATACTTCTTCACCTGATATTTCTTTTTGCGAATCGGTGTTTCATCTTTTTCAGCGGGCTTGCCGTAGCACTCGGCTGCTAGATGACAACATTTTTCTTGTTGCCCTGGGTACGTGATAACCTGCAAATAACAAAATCTCCTTGTTTAGTTATCAATGGACAAGTAATAAAATGACTAGGCGTTCAAAGATCCAATTTGACGAACCTATCTTAATATCGAAAAGTGAACCTCATGAGTAGTCAGTGACAACATAATTAGATCAGTATCCTATCGATAACAAAGCAAACAGTTTGTCCCAAAATTGTAATTAGAAGAAAAATGAAGATATGGAAGTTTAAGGAAATAAAAAGAATAAGTTTTGGAGTTGAAACACACCGGGCCATAGAGACAATGCAATGTGTTTGGATTGTAACCTGGAAGAATTATATCTAAGTGAATGTAGGACATGACATTGTGCTCACCCTCACCAGGAACATTTGAATCAGAAAAAATAACCTTCAAAAAATCACCCAATGCAGCCCCATGAATAAATTAGAGAGATACACAGAGAAGTATCCTGAAAACAAGGTATTCGGGGAAAGAGACTAAGACATATTACTATCCAGCCATAAAACTAATCATCCTTGAGAGAAATAAGACTTTGTTCCGTAAGCAGGACTCACTAGTCCCTACCTTAGTGTAACACCACCCAGGATGGTGGTTCATCCTATAGCGTATGTAATATTGAAGGGCGATGGACAACACAACCATGAATGGAGTTCCTGGAGTAATGACACTTGAATCACCTGTTTCCGGCTTAGCTCCGATCATCTTCTTCCTTTATCAAACACCTTTACACATGCAAAAAAGTTCCAATTAAATCACAGATATACAACATAATTTATCAAAAATTACATTGCTAGAAAAGCTCACAATTCGTTACGGTGAGATTGAGATTCTCATTGCTTTCAAAGACTATGAGCAAGTTGCAGAGCAGGTTCTTCCATGAATTACTAGGACATTCGCACCACAACTTATGTAAACATATATAACAAACTCAATTTTAATTCCAGTAGAAATCAAATTAACCCAGATTGTTAAAATTAAAAATAACCAAAATAACAATAGGTACTCAACTGAAAATCTGAATCATACCATAGGTTCATGTATTACGTATGTCACAATATGAGTCTAAACATGTGTTAAAGCCCAAATTGAACTACTATTACCCAAGTACTTATTGCACCATTAGTCAAGTAAAACAGTAATCAAGATCGGGGCAAAATATTACTCATGAACCGAAATGCGCAGGACGAATAACAAGTGCAACCCATGGAGGTAAAACAATCGCTTCCTATAACATAAACACAACAAAAAATCCTCACCTGGATGTAAAACTTGTTCAATTTATCATCATTCATCAAATCCTCACCTGCTCACTTTGTAAAAAAATCGAATCACGATCAAAAACTTAAGCAAATAATGTAAAATTTGTTCAGCTTATCATCATTCATCAAATCCTCACCTGCTGAGAGTGTAAGACTTTGTTAGATACACCTTAATTTTTTCGTTGCTTCCAGCGAATACTGCAACAAATTCAACTATAGTTGATGGGGCTGTGAAATTCCTTACCTCTGGCCTCTGATCCTACACATCACATAATACAATAAAAATCAAACACTAAAACCTTGCTGCTAATTATATGATTTATATAACACAAACACCCTTACACAACCAACAAAATTCAAATTAAGTTAGGAATATAGTACAGAATTTATCAACAATTACCTTGATAGAAAAACTCTCAATTCGTTACAGTGAGAATGTCTCTCGAAGATTATGGACAAGTACCAGAACATGCTCCGCCATAACTTATTAGGATATACGCACTATATATTCTATAAACATAGATAACAAACCCAATATTGTTAATTTCAGTTGAAATCAAATTAACCCAGATTGTCGAAATTAAATATAACCAAGATAACAAGTTCTAGAAGCTTAAATAGAAATTCAATGTTTAGAGTTCAAATCTAAATAAAAGACTGATAATTAATCTTACTGTTTTCACAAGATCTCTATACTTATGATAATCAGCTTTTCTTACTGAAATCCCTAAAAAAATAAAGTAAAAATGGATATCTCTGAACTCTTCAAGGATTGTAAGAAAAACTGAAAGAAGAAAGGAACCCTAACCAGAAGATCTTAAAATCATCCCTTGACCATTTCTCCGTCTTGATCAACATCCCCCACTTATCTTTCTGCTACTTCTTCGGTGCTATTTTTGTTTTTTAATTAGAGAGATTGAGAGAGAGGCAGGGATAAAGACTGATTGATTTGGTTTACTGGGTTTTAGTTGATGGCTAGGGTTTGTCTATTCTCTTCTCAGATCTAATGATGTAATGAAATTTTTAGTGAAAGCGAAGAATGAAGAGATGAAGTGGGTTTTAAAGTAGAAAATTTTGGGTTTTTCTGATAGATCGAAAAAGATTGAAGTTGTGAGTGAATGGATAAGAAGAAGGAGATAGTGGTAGTTGTGGTGGCGGAGTGAACGAAGAAGATATTTTACAATTTTCTTATCATATAAATTTATGACTCTCACAGTGGTTTCTCTGGTCCATAGCAAACCCATATATTTACAAAAATACCTACTCATAAAACAACTGTGTCAGAACTAAGTTTTCTTTTTTCCTTTAAAAAATATTGGGTCTCACAGATAATATAATTATCCTGGCCGGAGGAAGTCGTTTTTTCAAATATCAGGAAGTGGTTCAAATCCTATTCTCCACTAGTGACAGTAGCGAATTTCTTCGAAAATTATGAACTAATATCTATGAAGAAGGAGAATACTCGCTGGGATGTTCGCTTGAAAAGGAAGGATGTTATTGCTGAAGATAAAATGCTCATGCATGACATTGATTGGCACTCTGATAAGAACACAACCCCTCGCCAATCCAAAGATGATAAATGGTGCGTTTTTCCCTTGATGCTGAAAGGACCTTACATTGCTGGGTCAAATGTTCTTCCTGAGAATATCGCTACTTATCAACCTTGGGTATTCTATTGGCCCGAGAAGAAGAAAGATGTATGTTTCTTCCAGTTTCGCCCACTTTACACTTCTTTATTTTTCTTTATTGTTTTGTTCCCTGATTCTTGCGACATTCTACAGATCCAGAAATTAAAAGATAGCTACCGCAGGACTGGGAAGGCTAATACCTTGTTAGATCTTCGCTCATACACAGATGAGGTAAGAAATATTCTCTTATGATTTTAAACAATATATTGTTGCCTCTATTTCTTATTTCTATCTGTGTGTGAAGGTTATCGCTGAAATAGAAGAGCCTGCCAATGTTGCGAAGACTGGTGATAAAGGCAAAGGTGCTCTTCGCAGGGAAAAACCAACTGCTCCTCCTTCAAAAAAGAGAAAGATCCGTTCTTCCTCTCCTTCAAATACTCCTTATCATGAAAACTCCGAGAATGATGAGGATGAGGATAATGATGACTCTGCTGCAAATGAAGATTCTCCATCTGAATCTTCCATGGCCAAACTCTCTGGCATCTTTTCTGATTCTTGGCAAGGAATGGGAGATAGTCAACTCGCTAATACCTGCAAAGCTCTCTCCATGATTTGCGATGTTCCTTTATTGGATGGTGATAGTTCTCTTCGCGGAGTTTCTAGATCGGTGACTCCCAACTTCCTGCATTCTCTTAATAGCCTGGTATTCTTTCGTCTTTTTACTTCTTCATTATTGTAACTCAAAATCTCTTTCTATTTTAATACTTTTTACATTTTCTCGCAGGCTGAAAAAGCTTCTTTCGCCGTTGCCTCAGATTTGGAGAGGAGACGCGAAATTCTTGAAAAGAAGAATCTTCAATTTCGTACGAAGAATGTAGAACTGGAAACTGAAGCTAAGGTTCTTCGTGAGAAGAACGAACAATTAGAATCTGAAGTTAAAGGTCTTCGCGAGAAGAACAAACAACTGGAAACCGACACTTCTTCGCAAAAGAACAAAATTTCTACTCTTCAAAAAGCTAATGATCATCTCTATGGTATGCAATTTTTCTCCTTTCCTTTCATTCATTCATCCTATTGTCTTATCTTATTTGATTAATCCTTTTTTCAGACATTTATGGTCTTTCTGATGAAGCCATTCTTTTTCGTTCATTTCCCGATGCCCTAGATAATGACACTCTTCTTGAACATCTTAATAAATCTTTGAATAGTTTCTCTAATGATAAAATTTCATCTCTGCCTTTGAATGAACTTAAATCCAAATTTCGCTTCTTAGAGATTGATCATAGATCTAGTTTAGGTTTAGCCAACCAATTTAAACGTTTTTATCTCAATTCTAAAGAGAAGATCAATGAATTAAGAACCAAGATTAGCAAATTTATAGATGATAAAGATCGTATCTCTGGTCAAGGTGTTAAGGCTTTGGCGAAATTCCAAGAGACTCTTCTTGAGGTTCAACTTGGACGAGATGAAGCCAATCGTCAAAATGTTGTGCTTAGCGAGAGGGAAAACCAAGTTCGTTCTCGTCTTCTTATAAATAGTGATGATGAGTTCGCTTGGGCCGCGACAGTCTTGGATAACGCCAGAAAAGATTTAGGTGTAAATGTTAGTCTCCAAGTTGAGCATACAGCCTTGATTAGAGATATGATTTCTGAGAGAGAAGGTCATTAATTGTTTTCCTTTATTAATCTTTGGTTTTTCACGAGTTTTTATCAAGTTACTGATTAATTGCTATATGCTTCGCAGGATCTGAAAGTAAATATAGACAAAGAGTTGAGGAACCTGAAGCTGAAAAAGAGGAACTCACAAAGAATCTTTCTTCTCGCAACGACAAATATTCTAGATTAAAGAATCAAATCAAGATCACTGTTGCGAACTTTAAGAACGACGCTCTGCACTTTCGCAATCAGACTCTTCAAATGGTTTGTGATGACCATAATATTCCTCACTCTGATTATCCTTGTCTCTTGGAGGAGATCCCAAAGAACATTCCTAGTCTGAGCATCTCTGATAGCGAAGCTGATGATGAAGAATCTGATGGTGATGAAGGTTCTGATGGAGATAAAGGTTCTGATGCGGACGAAGAAGAGAACAAGTCTGATGGAGATGATGAAGGATCAACTAAGAAGTAGTCCTTGTTTCTTTCTTTGATCTTATGTAATACTTGTATATTTATTCCTTCTTTTTGTATATTTGCGAATTCTTTTGGTTCCCCATATTCCTTAATATATGAGTTTCTTTCATTTCGACCTGCATTCATTAAAACAATTCTTCCTTCAATATGGTTAATCAACATAATCATTAATTTTGATTTTTGCGTAAATCTATCATGTGGAGACAAATAAAATTTTCTAATTTCATTCATTCCCATACTTGCCTCTGTTATTTGTATCCAAATGAGAGATTTTGCAGATTTTTCTTATTTTGTGCCTCAACTTCGCAGTTGTTTATGTATAATTTCGCAATCATATGCGAAGTGAATTTTGATTCTTTTCAAAATCTCATTCCTGTGTGGTCTTATTTTGCCTTCCTAGTTAAAGGTCTTATTATGCCACCTCTTGTCATTGCGACAAAATCGCAGGACGTCCTTGCATTTCATGCAAAAACCCATTGATCTTGCCTTAACTTTTTCTTTTGTATTATTGCCTCTTCAGGAATGTTGCGACAATATGACAGGCCTAAATATTCTTGCGAAAATAAAGCCCCATTACATTGTCGTCTTGCGACGAAATCGCAGGACGTCTTCGCACTTTCATGCGAAAACCCATTGATCTCGTCTTATCTTTTTCTTTTGTATTATTGCCTCTTCAGGATTGTCGCACAAATATGACAAGCCTTAATACCCTTGCGAGTAAAAAGCCTCATGACATTTGCGTCTTAAGACACTTATCAGCTCCCTAATGGAGGGTGCCGCCCTTATCTTCCCCCTGGTTGCCCCTTCAAGGAGGCGTACCTCTACCATACAAGGTTGGCTCCTCCCATCCGGTCTTAACAACAACCAGTTGTTTTCGCAGCCTCTTATCCCTTTTACCTATAGGGCTTATGGTTACGAGACTGCACCCTAAGTGGGGTTTTCTTCGGGCCGAGTGCAGTATAAGCCAAGACTTGTCAAGAATGGCAAGGTACGCTCCAGACGCCCCTGGCACTCTTGACTCAACCGTGTACCTCGGCGCCTTGGTCAGATTTTGCACTCCTTGGGAGAGTCCTTATTACCTTAGTCGCCCAACCTAAGTCATATGCTTAAGTTGAGAATCCAAGGTGCCTCTACCGGATGGGATTTATTGACCCCAAATCTCCATGACTCAGGTTCCGGGGGCGGTGTACCCTTTCCCTGAGCCATGCAACAGGTACCCCTTATATGACGTACTTTAGGTCTTACATTTGCCTCTTACGAAATTGTATTCGCAAACTAGGGTGTACGCCATAAAGGTTCGCCCCTTTCTCTTTTGTCATTGTTCTCTGATTGTCTTTTGTAGAATTCATTATCTCTGCGAGATTCTCGCACATCATCACATCGTATTTGCACTTCTCAATCTCTTTTTTTCATTCAGTAAAATGTACTTTTGAGAATTTTATTTGTTGCGAGAGTGTCGCAACAAATCAATCATTCATACACTTCTTATTTTTATTACCTTTGCCATTCTCTGCTTCTTTGTTATTTTCTGCTACTGCTTCCTTGGTAGTGGTATGTTCACCATTTCTTATTCTGAGCTAGCATTAGTTTCGCAACATTTCTTCTTCTTTTCGTTCGATTGCATCCACCATCAATCTCTCACTTCTTTGTGTCTCTTTGATTTTGCGTCGCCAACTTTCCTTCTTGTTTGCTCTTCCTTCGCAGGATTCTACCTCAGTTTCGTAACATTTCTTTCCTTCAACCCAATCTCCTTTTATGATTCCTACACCGCTGGGGTGAGGGAATTTGATGCACTGGTGGAAAGTTGAAGCTACACCTAGAATCCCATGTAGCCAAGGTCGACCAATTAATGCATTGTAGGGTGACTCTACGTCAACAACACGAACAGGATTTCAGAAGATATTCCCTTCAATGGAATTCGCATAGTAACCTCCCCTTTAGGCTTGTTGGCAGTACCATTAAAACCATATATCTTATATGTTGATGGTATAAGATCATCATCTCTCCTCCCATGTTTTATAAGTATGATAGAATAAGATGTTCACAGAGCTTCCGGTATCGATTAGAATCCTATTAATTGCCCATGAGTCTTCAGCTTCATCATCTTCATCTTCTTTCGGTTTTGGATTAATTTCTAATTTTACCACTAATGGATTGTCATGTACTTCTCCACCTTCAGGGACTTCTTCTGCGGTAAAAGAAATAGTCTGTTTTGCCATTCCTCTAGCGGCGAGATTTTCGCATATTCATAATTTCTCTTCCATCATTGTCTCTTGCGAACACTCTACTCAAAACATTGTCATGAAAATTCAATTGTCTTGTATGAATGTACGATAGAGTGACAATAGATTCTTTGCTTTTGCACCAACTTCTACGAAGAATGTTTCCTTCTCTTTCACCGTGTTTACTTCTGATGCTCTGGTGGTGGTAGTAATGGTTGAGATTGTGGTGCCCTACCAGAAAGTGGTTTAGTTTCCTTGATCTATCATTCTCAGAATAATTCTCTTTACATTTCTGCAATCATTTGTAGTATGTCCGTGAAAATGATGATAAGAACAGAACTCATGACTTCTCGGCTTTGAGGTGGTTCCGTTCCCATGTTCCATGGTGTTGGTATATTCTCCATCAAAATTATAGCTTCCCATATTTTCTCCACACTTGCATTCAGAGGTGGCATTTGATTTCTTCCCATACTACCTTGTGACCTCCTTGTCCTCTATTATAATTTTGTCTTTGACCTCCATAAGTTTCTTGCGGCTGATCAAGTCTTTGAATCTTATTATTTCCACCACGATTGTAGAAATTTCTTTCTCTTTCATACTCCTCTTGATCTCGGCTTCCCATAGCCCCAGTTTTCTGTTGATTGTTGTTGCCCGTAACCTTTTCTTGTTGTACTTGCGAAGTGCTCGCCACTGTGTTTATTAGTTTAGGTAATAAGCTTGCATTCGCTGCTTGTGAATTGGTGTTCGCAACTGGGTATGATTCCATTTCATTTTGCCTTTCCTCTAGAGCAATATACTCTTCCTGAAGTTCTCGCAGTTCAGTCATTGTGATTGTATTCTTGACTCTGAAAATTTGGATATACAATAGATTGGTTGCGAACATAGCATTGATAAATGATAAGATAAGATATCTCTCATCCACACGGCCAGCCATTTCGCTACACATAGTCCTCCACTTTTAGTTAGGTGCTTCAAACTTTCGCCAATCCTTTGTTTTAATCCAAACACTCTTCAATACCAGGTCGCGAAGAATTGTTACTTATATATGCCCCCAGAATGTGTCTGCAAATGATTGAAGATGTTATTGTATTTTTGGTAAACCTTCGAACCATTTTAACGCCTCCTGTTAACTGGATGCAAAATACTTGCACAATACGGCATCATGATTTTCCCATTGTAACATGCACCTCACATAGGCTTTAATGTGTTGAATTGCACAAGTTGTTCCATCAAAAATGTTGGTTAATGCAAATTGCATTTCGGGGTATTCCTCCTAGTTGTACTTCTCTTGTAAATGGAGTTTTCGCAGCTTCTCTATAGCTTCATCTAATTGTCTTCTGCCTACTTCTCCTCTATTTTCATTCCTCTCATTTCTTCCAATTCTTTTAAGATTTGTCATTTACGCTGAATTTTGATCCATTGGTCTCTTTAATTTCGCTTCCCTTCTTCCGTTCATGTCTTTCTTCTCTTGCGAAATTTGCATTTCTTCTTCATCATCCTCATCTCGTCTTCTCCTGCGATTCTCTTCCTCATCTCTATCTTGAATTCGCATATGATGATGTCTCTCATTTTCCCCTCCACGATTTTGTTCATTTCTTATCAATTCCATTCGCTGTCTTTCAGCCATCCTCTGTACTCTATCATACTCTTCATTGAGATTACCGTTATTCCAGTTTTGTGTACGCCTTCTTTCTCGATTGTCGTGATTGTTCTGGCGAATTGTCTCCTGAAGCTCTTTTTCTTCCATTTCCGCTCTCAATCTTTCACGTTCGCGAGTTAAACGTGCTTGTTCAGCATAATGTCTTTCAATTTCTTCTTCTATTGTTTGTTGATTTCTTTGAGCTTCTCTCTCATGTAAAATTCTCCTTCCTTCCTCTCGATTCCCTTCACCATCTTGATTATTTCGTCCCTTACGTTGTTCATTCTATCATTTTGCTTATCATCAAAAGTTTCATTTTGTGGAACGTAACGATCATCAGTCCTTTCTCTATCTTCGCGATGTTCTTCATTAGGATTTGGTATTTCTTCTCGAATATTATTTCCAGCATTAACTGTGGGTGAGTTTCGCCTCATTTCTCTTCTAGTCGATCTTGAATATGATCTTGTAGTACTTCTCGATCTTCTACTCTGTAGTCTCATATTTTCCATCCTCAATTCGTGATTTTGCCTTGTTAGATTTGCACGTTCTTCTGCTTCAGCTCTTCTTTCTTCATGTATTCTTCGTCTCAGCGTTTCTAACGCTCCAATTTCCTCATCTCCATGAATTATTCCTTCATATGCTTCTTGATTTCTCTCTACCTGTCTATGGTTCCTGGTTTGCTGCTCTTCTTCTACTTCTTCTGCTGAATTTGATCGCCAAGTGTGTACGCTCACTCTATCATAATCCATAGTTCTATTTTGTACCGGTGTTTGTTGAACTGGTTGTTGAATTTGATTTTCTCCATCATTTCTCCTTCTAGTAGATTCTCCCATTTCACTTCTCTCCCTTCCAGCAAGTCTTTTACTTCTTCTTCTAGCAGTTGTCGGTTGTTCCGATACATTTCTCCTTCTAGCCATTTCTTCAATACTAATGAATTGTAAGAGATTTCGTAAAATTCTTCACAAGTTATTCTAATTTCCCACAAATCAGAATATTAATCTTCAACTTTTTCTAGGGTGATCTTCAATCTTCGTCCCTGTTTCTAGCGCCATTATGTAGTTGCAGGAAATCCTACACTACACCCTTCACAAGATTTCATTAACATTCAACTCATTTTTAGATTAACAATCTTAATTTTATTGATGAATCTTTAAACAATCTTACAAGAAAAGATAAAGAAAACAAGAATAATCTCTCCTTTAAATTTTCTCTCTCCTATTTACTTGCTTCTCACTCAAAAAAGATCTCTCCTTTTTTTTACAACTGAATGACTATTTATAGGGAAATACATAGTGGATGACAGCTAATCTGTCATCTATTTTCGGATATGGTTTGCGACATTCTCGCAACCTTACAAATGTTAATCTCGCAAAATCCCTAATTTTCGCAGAACCATCACATTTTTCTCTTGATTTAGCTGACGTCGTTTATTATGCCATTTCTGAAGTTGTTCTGCGACATTGTTGTGTTGTGTTGTTAATAATTTCGTTGAGGCATTATTGTTGCGAGATTCTGATCCTACATTCGTTGACTAACAAAGTTGGCTGCCTGCGCTGTTTCAATTAAAAATGAAAAGAGTTCTAACGAAGCACGCCAAACTTGTTCAAATCGCTGCATTTGACTTGATAAATGAGAGAATTAGCCAACAGGTCTAGTCTATTATGTACCAACACTGGAAGGAATATCCGAATATGAATCGATAAACTTGTAGCTTGGTACAATCTTATGATCCATATGCAGTATGTTAAAACAACATCTTGTTTTTGTAGTTCCAGCTTCCTACATCCCAACATGAAGGAAGTTCTTTTCCACTAATTTGAAAATGAGTGTTGAATTATGGTTAAAATACGACACAGACAAAGTGGGTCTCTAATTATAGGTAAATGCCATCAGCACTATGCTACACAAGTCATCTACAACCCACTTGTAATTTTTTTAGGCGGTAGTTGCAAACTTCATGTCAGGATTAATTTACCAAGAGTTGATCGTTTCTAGTCATGACTAAGATACATGGAGTCATGGACCAGAGACTCTATTTAAAATATTGCACGAGGTCAAATAACTCTCTCATGCTGATGACTATTTGCATGCATGAGGTCAAATGACTCTCTCACGTTCTGCGGAGACACGACAAGTATATATCATTGTCTAATTTGACCATATAAAAGACAAAAATTAAGTTTTTTATAAAAAGAAATATGGATTTTAATTCCAAATATTTTCATACCAAGACCACTGGATAAAAAGCATGGAGTAACGTTGGATTCTCTTCAGAATTCTAATTAATGGGTACTGGGTAGTGTGGCTTCCTTCTCGGTGGCGGAACCAGAAAATGAATGTTGGGGTGGCTTGAAAACAAAGTGGCTTGACTTGGGCTGGCTTAAGCCTATTATTTAGGCTTGATTTTTCGTAACCAAACACAATTACATTATAAAATTTAACCAATTTTTGGACTTTGGGCTGGCTTAAGCCAGCCCAAGTCACTACATGGATCCGCCACTGTTCCTTCTAGAGAGCAATTAGCCCATTACCTCGCTGGCAATTTTAGATAGATAGCACTTCTATGTTTCTGATTTTCACCCAAGCTTATCACATATCATTATCACCGGTGAGGGTAACGGAAAAAAATTTGAACTCCCACTACGAGATCAAAATTTGAACGAGCACCTTCACATCCGTCCGATAGCTAAGATGTGACGTCATCAGATCTTAAACTTAACTAGTGTTAGATTTTACGAAATTTCCTCATGTCTAACCTATTTACATTTTTTTTTCGCTCTTTTATCCTTGATTACTGTTTTCTTATGTAATAAACTTTAATCGACTTTGTCCACCAACCAACGAACCCATCCACCAATCAGCATATGATCATCTATCAGTTTTGCTATTAACAGGATTATTATATTGAGACATTTTTTCTTTCCCGTCTGTCACACTCGAAATCGATCATTGTGGTAGCATTCTTAAAACCTGATCAAATCATTCGATCCAACCATGATATATGCTAGAAGCTTCATATAAATTAAAATTTAAGAATGTCATCTGATGCATCATGCATGGTTTAACTTGGAAAGGCCTTAAAGGTATATATGCAATCCGGCATATCATCTAGATATGCACCTTTTTTCCCATCTTCGTCTTCCTCAATGCATACAAGTAAATGATGTCTGATACCAGTCCATTGGTTACATCATTTACGGTCTACGTGATCGATTGTTAAAATTTTGTCATTATAAGCACAAAATCAATAGAGTATAATAAGAATGAAAGAGACTGAATTGAGAGACTATTAAGTACTTCGATATCGGTTTTAACTTCTGAGACATTTTTGATCTCACAAACTCAATCTCTATATTGGACCTAGTCACCGGATTGTGGAGATTTTGGCGTCCCAATTTGTTACTTGCAAGCATATACCACTATTGATATTTGTCAAAAGCAAAAGATCCAAAACGATTCCCAAGATTAGTTAAAATTTGAGATTTATAACCATGGTTAAGTCTAGACGTTGGTGATGTCAGATCTTCTCAATCGAAAGGTGACGGAGGTGTGCGTTCAAATTTTGAACTCGCACTGCGAGTTCAAAGTATTTTCCGAGGGTAACTGCAATCTTCTAAGAATGAAGAAATAACACTCTTAAAAATACGGTGAATTAGAGTTTCCTAGCCTCGAAAGATTTCAAGCTGGATTTTACAAGATTCCATGGACTACCAATGGGGAAAATGTATGCCTCGTGGTTAAGAAGTTTTTTCAAACCAGACGTATACTTAAACAACTCGATAAAACTTATATCTCTTTATCCTTCTGACTATGGACCCACAACAACACTTCCTATAAGGTTATTTCTAAGATAGTAGTGAATAGAATGAAGGCCTGATGGAGAAAATTGTGTCACCTTATCAAGTTGGTTACGTCTCTGGAAGATTAATTAGTGATAACATTATCATAACTCAAAATTAATTTATTTAAAAAATAAGAAAGGTTAGACTGATTAGATGATTTAGAAAACAGATATATCAAAGGCATCTAATAGGCGTTGCCTAGGTAAATTCGAGAAAGGTATGTCGGTCCAAGTCACAACAAGTACTACGGGCTTTTCTTAGAAGAGTAAGAATTAAAAGATCATTTCTATTAGAGAATATATTATACTGCTTTACTTATTTTTATTAAGGAGAATATCTCCTGTCATAATTAAAGACCTCTATCTATTAGTGATACCATCTTGGATTTGATGATAACTTCCTTACTGATTTCTATTCACCAGGATTCTTATTATATAAAACAATAGTATCCCTTTTGGGAATACAAAAGTTATGGCGGAGATAATCTCCTCATGACAATAATTATGACAGGAGATATTCTCCTTAATAAAAATAAGTAAAGCAGTATAATATATTCTCTAATAATTTCTCTAATACCATCTTATTTCCTTTTATAGACCTCTATCTCTCTTACATCATGAGGACACATGTCTCCTTAATCAATACCCTTGACTCTTATTTTTTTTTGGGTATTTCTTTGGGACTTGGGTTTAGTCTCCAACTCTTCAACAAATAGTGTAGTACCCCGATATTCGGCAGTGGTTGGCCGAATGGAATATAAGTAATGTGTTGTCCTTAATACTTTGTAGTTAAGGTGTGAGCAATCTAGGGATGGGTGACCTCCCGGGAAGTTGTTGTTGGATTACCACAGCGATGCCCGTTGAAAACCCATACTGCCGGATAACCGTAATGGCCAAGTAGGGACAATATCAGTGAAAGGGACGGGTCATTATAAATGGTATCAGAGCCAACGACGGTTCACCTGCCGAGGGTGGGAAGGTACGCTGGACGAGGTTGGTCCAGGTGCTTCTTTTGAGGGGCAGGAAACGTCGGAGATCTGGGTTTGTACATATTCTGGAGCCGAGGACGGCTCCAATTTAAGGTTGTGGTATTGTAGTACCCCGATATTAGGCAGTGGTTGGCCGAATGGAATATAAGTAGTGGTTTGTCCTTTCCTAACACAGAGGCCTTTTCACCAAACGTGCTTGGAAGGGAGCAATCCAGGGATGGGTGACCTCCCAGAAAGTTGCTGCTGGATTACCGCAGCAATACCCGTTGAAAACCCCACACTGCTGGATAACCACAGTGACCAAGTGGGGACAGTGTCGGTGAAAGGGACGGGTCATTACAAATAGAGGGTAGTACTTCGTAGTTCATGCCATATGGTCACTAATTTTCATGTATCAGCGTTAGTCCCTTGGTTATTATGCTAAATACCAATTGGCCAATAGTCATTTTATTATCACGGTAACTAAAATATCCTCAATAGTACACTAACATATCCTTCTTCAGGTAAAAAATAAAACTTTGCACGAAAAATTTCTGAGAAATTTTTTATTTTCTTTTGTTGTATGCCAGAAAATATACTAGGAGCAAAATAATAAAATATGTCAATATTGCCCAAAGTATGCCACTCGTTGTTTCTTCTTTACTCTCTCTTAGTCGAAAAAAAGGAATCATCTCTCTCCGCTCAATCCCCCTTACTTGCTCTGCTCATTAGCACAGTTGTTCTCCCTTTTTTTAATTTCTTTCCACTTCTAAAGGGACGTGCCAAATGATTCGACCCTCCACTCCATCATCTCGTCATACGTGACCCACTTTTTTATCAACTTCTTTTTAGTTACAAGTTCGTAACCTCCCTATTCTCCACCTATTGAAGCCCATATTTATACAAATCTTCCCTTATCATTTTATTTTTACTGCTCGCATTTCTCTCTCTCTATCTTCCTGATATTCACTGCTCTCTACTCTTTTAAACATAAATTCATATGAGCGGCGAAGAAGAGTCATCCAGAGATTCTTTACGCGGAGATTCGCGTCCTCCTCCCAGATGATGACATAAAGTACAAAATACGAAATCCTTGTAACACGCGTTTGTTGCATATGCTGAGACCCACTGTACATGAGAAAATATAACATTTATCTAAGAACTGACAGCAGAAAAGTAACACATATGAGATATGGAATAAGACTCAAGGTCAGACATCCAAAACCTGAATCATGTGTCCAAAGTATAAGCCATAGACGACCAAACAAGAAAGAAACACATTATTAGGCGCGAAATACTTGAGTCCATATGCGAAGCTAAGAAGATTCCCAGTGATGTCAATTGAGGGGGGAGGGGGTGAAAAATTATCCCATGTCAGTACAAACACAAGATGGAAATCAACCAAGTCCAAGTTGTAACGTGCTAGGTCATCTACATATAATTTTCGTTTTCATATGATCATGAATAAATAGACAGAAAGGCATAGGATGTAAACAAGTACGACATCGTGGTATCTTCATTGCGCCGACTAAGGGGAAAGCTGAGAAATCTCAAAGAACAAATATAAAGTGGGAAAGCTCGGTGTATCATGGGAAAGACCCTACATCGTAACCGAAAAGATTGGCAGAGGGTCTACAAGCTAAAAAACCAGTTGTGCGAAGAGTTGAATTATCCATATATATAATATCAACCACCTGAATAAATATTATGAATGAAAAAATAATATTATAAAAGTGAAAGTTGTTATGCTGACATAGTACATCAATAATTAAGAAGATTATGCTGACATATTATCCATATATATAATATCAAGCTAAGAAGATTCACGATGTTGTCAGCTGGGGAAAGACATGGAAAACTATCCTAGGTAGGTACAAGCACAAGGAGGGAAACTATCACCAAGCTGTAATGTGATAGATCATCTACATGTAATTATCATGTTCATAACATGTATAAATAGCCAGAAAGGCTGGGGATGTAAACAAGTTCATTCTGATAATAGAAAATAGACTTCAGATAATTCTTTCCCCCTCTCTCTGATTCTCTTCTTAACCGCCATTAACCACAACCGACTTAAATGATAATCAGAAACCAGTTTTTTACGTCACCATAAACCTAATCGGAAATCGAAAATCAGATAACAAAGTGACAATCAAGATCGTATTCTGTAATCAAGGACAACAATCAGAAATCGATGTGATCGGGCCACATATTTGAAGCATGTGGCCCATCTTTATATGTTGACATTTTTTATTTATTTTTTGAAGCATGACATGTATTATAAAGTAGAAAATAAAGACCAAAACAATTTTATTACACAATTATTTAACTAATTCTTTTTGTTAACCTCCTACTTTTTCTCAAAAAGTAAATCTTTTGCGGGGATTTGGAGGGGCAGGTTTTTAGTTCATATACGTGTCAAAAAAAGAAAATGAAGTATGTGGCCCGACCACATCGTAGCCATGGCGATCAGAAATTGTGAAGGTACGAGATAAACGTATCATCACCCACGGTACTTGATAATAGTAAAGGGTGCCTCCAACAAATGATTTCCTCACCACTTTTCTTTTTCAATCAACATGTATTGCCGTTTTCTTTAAAGTCAACATGGCTCATACAGCATGAGGCGGTTGTTTTAAGGGTAAATTCGAGTGTCCAAGTCTCATCAAGTACTATACCTTTTCCCGTAAGAGTAAGAATTAGAAGATCGTTTCTCAAGTACAATCTTATTTCCTTTTATGGACATGTCTCTCTTACCTAAGGATGCACATGATGCGGTTCGGCTCGGTTCTTACCGAGACCGAGTACCTGTACCTCCCTAACCTCGGTTCCAAAATTTTGGACTGGTACATGTACCATGTACCTCGGTTCTGGTACCATTTGGTACACGTACGGTACCAGGTACGGTTCCGGTACTAGTCTCGGTCCTTAGACAAATATTTTCCTGTTAAAAACCCGTTTTACTGAGCAACAATACATAACAATTAACAACTAACAACAAGTAGCAATAATATTAATACTAGCAAAGAAAAGCCTCAAATACCAAGTCTTGAAAAAATGAAAAAGTAAAAACTAACAAGTAGCAGAAGAGTCAAAGACTGACAGACACAATCACTCACACACACAATTAAACAGTAGTCTTAACAAGTAGCAAAAGAGTCAAAGTAACAAGTAGCAGTAGCACTGACTGTCACTGGACAGTGGTGGTAAAAATGTAACAAGTAGCATTGGTGTCTGGTGGCATTATTCCATGGAAGCAGGACCGGTGGTGATGGCATTATTGTTGATAGGACCAAGTACCGCTGCAAAAACAAGTAATAGCAGTTAGCCAGTTAGTAACAACTAGTCTATTACTAAAAAAAGTAACAAGGAATAGAATATACGTTACCTTCTTCGACATCGTCATCTGGTATGTAGTCACATAGAAGATCAAGTTGTATTGGCTTCCTTAGCCATCTTTGTGTGCAAAGCAATGCCTCAACTGTCCTTGTAGATAAAGAGCTTCTACAAGGACTTAACACTCGTTTTCCTGTGCTAAAAGCATATTTAGAAATGTGAGTGCATTTCTTAAAGTGCTTCCACAATGTTGTTGTTCCATTTTTGCAGTTGTGAGACACTTATTGTGGAAGGACATTTAAGGCATCTCACAACTGATGCATCTCACAACTGCAAAAATGGAACAACAACATTGTGGAAGCACTTTAAGAGATGCACCCACATTCCTAATCCTAACAGAGATCACATAATTAATGCTTAGAATTTAGGCTTAGTGGTTTATGTGTAATGTATACTGCAGTGTAATATGTACTGCAACTTTACTATTTAGTATTTACTTTGGAGTTTGAACTTTGACGTCTTTAATCTTTATGAAAAATTTGTAGCGGAAGCACTTTATATGTATTAATATATGAATTCACTTTTATTTTCAGTTCTTATTTCCTTTGTGGTTTTCTTTTATTTTCAGTTCTTATACGTATGAATTTTTCAGTTCTTATTTCCTTTGTGGTTTTCTTTAATTTTCAGTTCTTATATGTATGAATATTTGATTAGTGTTTGTGTATATGAACTTCAGTTAATAACTCATAAATGTATTATGTACTTATGTTTATGTTTATTTGTGATTTCTCAGTGATCAATCATGGATGCATCAAGTCAAGTTTATGGAACAGCTACTCCTACACCTACTTCAGATGCTACACCTACACCTGCTACAGATGCAGTTGTTGGATCCTCTATCCAACCAACAGATGGAGCAGCAGAGCCAGCAGCAATAAATGTAGAAGCTACTTCTACTCAAATTGGTGGTAATACTGGTAAGATAACTTCTGACATTTGGAATCATTTCACTAGGAAGAATGTTCAAGAAGATGAATGTAATTACTGCAAGAAGATAATAAAGGCTCATACCGGAAGGAATGGTACAAGTGGAATGTGGAAGCACTTTAACAGATGCAAGAAGAATCCTAACAAGCCAAAGCCAAAAGGACAACAAACTCTGACATTAAAACCTGCAACACTGGGTGAGGATGAAGGTCAGTTAGTCTCTATTATTTTCAGTCAAGATAAATGTAAAAGGGCAGTTGTTGAGTTTATTATAATTAATGAGATGTCCTTTAGAGCAGCTGAGGGTGAAGGTTTTAGGAGATTGATGCATGTCTTAGAGCCTAGATTTGTTGTACCAAGTAGAATGTTTACATATGTTTATTATAAATGTATGTATATGAGAAAGAGAAGTTGAAAAATTACTTCAAGTCAGGAAAGCAGAGGGTTAGTTTGACTATAAACACATGGACTTCACCAAATAATTTCAACTACATTTGTGTAACAGTTCACTTTATTGATCAACACCGGAAGTTAGAAAAGAGAATTATTATGTTTTGTGAGGTTAGTGGTCACAAAGTAATTGATATTGGTGAGATGTCGGAGAAGTGCTTGTCTGATTGGGTGCTTAAAGATGTTTTTTCTGTCACTTTGGATAATGCTAGTGCCAACAAGGTAGCAATGGATTATTTGACCACTAGTATTGTTTCAATGACAAGGGCAGAAGAGAGAGCTAAGTACTTGCATGTAAGTATATGTATATGATTTTATTTTTTTACTTTCTAGTTAGAATTGTGTTTATTAGTTATTACTTTGTACAAAAATCTAATACTTGTATGAATCTACATCTTTTCAGGTAAGGTGTGCAGCTCATGTACTTGCACTTGTTGTAGAAGATGTTGTAAGGGTCTACAACAAATCAATTGTAAGAATAAGGCCAGTTGTCAAGTATATAAAGGGTTCTCTATCTAGGTTGGCTAAGCTTAGGCATTGTACAAATTTAGTTGGAATAGAGTCTAAGATAGCATTGATATTAGATGTTAAGACTAGATGGAACAACACATTCTTGATGCTAGAGGCTGCACTAGTGTTTGAAAGAGCTTTCACTATGTTAGAAAGGTATGATAGGGAATATCAGAAGTTGTTTTATTTCCCTACTAAAGACAATGAGAAAGATTTACCCAATGCTAATGACTTTTATATTGATGTTAATGTTTGTGAATAAGAAGAAGAATTTAGTGAAGAAGAACAAGAAGAAGAAGATGATGTGAAAGGCAAGAACAAGGAACAAAAGAAGAAGAAGGCTATAGTGAAGAAACCTGCTCCATGTCAAGAGGACTTGATCTTTTCCAGAGGCCTTGTGAAATGTTTGAAGGTATTCTTTGATGCCACTGTTGCATTTTCAGCCTCAACTAAGGTAACAACACATACATTCTTATGGAAATTAGTTCTCATTTATGAACAACTAGTTGAGTTTAGAGATAATGTAGATGAAGATCCTTTTATTGCAACTATGGCTGCCAAAATGTTTAAGAAGTATAACAAATATTGGGGTGATTATGCAAAGATGAACTCTACAACTTTTTTTGCCATGTTGTTGGTCCTAGAGAGAAAGAAAAAGGACTAGAATTTGCTCTTGAGTGTTTGTATGGGAAGAAGTCTCCAAAGGTTGAACTTGTTATGATGAGTGTGTTATTGGATTTTAAGATTCTATTTGAAGAATATAAGGATGTGTATTCAGTTCATGAGGAGGTGTCAAGTACTTCTATGCAGGGACAAGCCAAATCAGTGGAAAGTAAACCAGGGGCAGGGCCAAGTCGTATGAAAGAGTTGATGTCAAGGAGTAAGAGGCATAAGAGCAACATATATGACGATGTGGGCAAAACATAATTGGATATATATTTCATAGACAAGTTTGAAGAAGGTGAAGGATAAGATGGTGATGATCATGAGTTTGACTTATTGGGTTGGTGGAAGACCAATAGTAACAAGTATAAGATACTTGGACATATGGCTAAGGACATACTTGAAAATGCGGGGGTAATAACAACACCACCCAATATTTCGCTTAGCAATATGTATGGACTAACTCCGAAATACTTTCTAGAGAATCAACTAGACAGTCAGACTCAATCTAGGTAAAAGTATCTCAAGGAGTTAATATCTCTCTCTTGTTTTGATTTACTCAAGCTAATAGAAATCAGCGAGTCCTAATCAAATACAAGGAATAACTCGGATGGTACCAAAGACCAATATCCGAGGATCAATCAATGACAATCAACAACCAAGGGTTGGATTACTCTAATTGATGATCTAACGCACAACCTGTATTATTTCAATTATAAAGATAAAACAATATAATGCGGAAATTGAAATAACACAGACACCAGAAATTTTGTTAACGAGGAAATCGCAAATGCAGAAAAATCCCGGGACCTAGTCCAGATTGAACACACACCGTATTAAGCCGCTACAGACACTAGCCTACTCCAAGCTAACTTCGGACTGGACTGTAGTTGAACTCTAATCAGTCTCCCACTGATCCAAGGTACAGTTGTACTCCTTACGCCTCTGATCCCAGCAGGATACTGCGCACTTGATTCCCTTAGCTGATCTCACCCACACCTAAGAGTTGCTACGACCCAAAGTCGAAGACTTGATGACAAACAAATATGCCTCACACAGGCAAGTCTATCGAATGATTAATCTGTCTCCCACAGATAAACCCTAAAAGGTTTTGTTCCGTCTTTTGATAGTAATCAAGGTGAACATGAACCATTGATAATCCGGTCGTATATTCCCGAAGAACAGCCTAGAGTTATCAATCACCTCACAACAATCTTAATCGTATGGTAGCGAAACAAGATGTTGCGGAATCACAAACGATGAGACGAAGATGTTTGTGATTACTTTTTATATCTTTCCTATCGGAGATATCAATCTCAAACCAATCAATATGATTGTACTCGTACGATAGAAGATGCAAGATCAGATCATACAACTACGATAAAGTAGTATCGGTCTGGCTTCACAATCCCAATGAAGTCTCTAAGTCGTTAACCTGGTTTTAGAAGAAGAAAACCAAAGGTTAAAGGAGAACCGACTATAGCACGCAAACTAGTATCACACGTAAGGTGTGGGGATTAGTTTTGCATTGATGCTAGATGTCCCCTTATATAGTCTTTCAAATCAGGGTTTGCCATTAAGTCACCTTGGTAACAAAGCAATCAATATCCACCGTTAGATGAAAACCTGATTTATATTCAAGCTAATATTTTTCAACCGTTATATCGAAAACTTAGCTTTTTACACACAATTGAAATGCACACTTCTAGGTTTGTTAACCGTACCCAAATGTATGCACTTGTTGGTTCAATAATAATTAACCAAAAGGTTAGCCATATGAGAATTTCATATCAACCATGTTCTTCTTCACCATAACTAGTTCACATGACTCACATGAACTAGTTAGAGAGTTGTTCAATTACAAAGTATTCTTATGTAACTACAAAAGACACAATTGAAGCAAAAATGATTTGATTCACTCGAACCGGTTCATGAACTTTTATAGCCAAGGTTTGCAAACTGCATTCCTTAGTATTTTTAAGTTTAAATTCAGAAATCATCTTCAGATATATAACCTTCTTAAGTTCGCAAACTTGGTTCGCGGACTTAAGTTACCGGGCAGAGTTTACAAACTCCAGCAGAAATTCTCGGGATGAGAACTTCGCCGGTTCGCGGACTGAGTTCGCGGACTTAGCTTCACGCACTAGTTTGTCAACTCCAGCAGAAATTCTCGGGTTTGAGAACTTCGGCAGTTCGCGGATTTGGCTCACGCCATTCTTCCGGTTCTCTTGATCAACAAAGTTCGCAAACTTTGGTTCAAGGAATAAGACTTATACATAACTGTTTTTCCACAACAATGCTTATGTTCACATTGGTTATGTAATCTAAACTCTTATTCCAATCATTGAAACATTCTTCATCAAAGCAATTTTCAAAGTGATTGAAACATATCATGACTTTCGTCACTAGGTAAAGATAAACTTGGTCGAAGCGAAAAGCTTACCAACACATATTTCGAGATATAGATAGGCGAGGTATACTCGGCTCGAAATACCAACTGTGTATAATCAAAGTCTATATATAGCATACGACTTTTTGTCTCAAGAAGTAGGAGATAGAATAGATAGACTTTTGAGTGATAGATAAGTTCAAGTCTTCACATACCTTTTTGTCGAGAAGTTCCACAAGTTCCTTGAGTAGTTCTTCTTCTTGTATGATGAATCTCCATGAAGTCCTTGAGCTCAACTACACTTTCTATCCTAGTCCGAGACTTAGCTATAGTAGACTAGAAATCAAGACTTATAGTTTTTATCACTAACATTGACAAACATGCTTGAGATAGCAACGCATGCGAGTTCGACCGAGCAATTCTCTAACAATACTGGCCATTCATGTGTCTTCTGTTGCCTCTGAATCTGCTTATAGCACAGGAAAGCGAGTGTTAAGTCCTTGTAGAAGCTCTTTATCTACAAGGACAGTTGAGGAATTTCTTTGCACACAAAGCTTGCTAAGGAAGCCAATACAACTTGATCTTCTATGTGACTACATACCAGATGACGATGTCGAAGTTGAAGAAGGTAACATATATTCTATTCCTTGTTATTTTTTTTAGTAATAGACTAGTTGTTACTAACTGGCTAACTGCTATTACTTGTTTTTGCAGAGGTACTTGGTCCTATCAAAAATAATGCCGCCGCCACCACCGGTCCTGCTGCCATGAAATAATGCCACCAGACACCAGTGCTACTTGTTACATTTTTACCACCAATGTCCAGTGGCAGTCAGTGCTACTGCTACTTGTTACTTTGACTCTTTTGCTACTTGTTAAGACTACTGTTTAATTGTGTGTGTGATTGACTGTGTCTGTCAGTCTTTGACTCTTTTGCTACTTGTTAGTTGTTACTCTTTCATTTTTTTCAAGACTTGGTATTTGAGGCTTTTCTTTGCTAGTATTAATATTATTGCTACTTGTTGTTAGTTGTTAATTGTTATGTATTGTTGCTCAGTAAAACGAGTTTTTAACAGGAAAATATTTGTCTAAGGACCGAGACTAGTACCGGAGCCGTACCTGGTACTGTACATGTACCGAATGGTACCAGAACCGAGGTACAGGGTACATGTACCGGTCCAAAATTTTGGAACCGAGGCTATGGAGGTACAGGTACTCGGTCTCGGCAAGAACCGAGCCGAACCTGTGCACCCTTGGGTAGTATCTCCTACCTTGTGGTCACAAGTTTTCATATATCAACATTAGTCCCTGGAAATTGGGTTAAATGTCAATTTTCCCAAGAAAAATAGGAATCACTCGCTTGAGAAGCTTTCCCAAAAAGTACCATTGTGAAGTGAATCAAGAGGAAGCATGAAGGAAAATACTTCCGAAAATGATTTCAACATGACATAGCGTGCGAAAAATTGCGATTATTTTATGACTTAATCGCTCTAGTTTTGCTCTCTCTCCAACAGATCCATGAATCTTACTAACAATGAAAGGTGTGAACTTCGGAGACAATAGTTCTCTAGTTGATCCCTCTAGCGCGTCCTTTGGGGTAATATAATAGATCAGAGAAAGCAAAAACATCCTCAATAATACATTAATAAATGCTTCTGCGAATAATTTCAGAGAAAATCTTTGTTTTCTTTTTTCCTTTTCCAAAAAAATATACTATGAGTAATATAATAAAACATGTCAATGTTCCCCAAGGTATGTCATTCTCTATATCTTCTCTTTAGTTGTTCATGCTGCCCTTTACTCTCTCTTACTCTAAAAGAATGTAATCATCTATTTCGGCCCAGTCCCCTCTTATTTGTTGTGTTCATATAATACAATGTTCACAACTTTTTTAATTTATTTTCATGTATAGGGGATGTGTTTTATCTTTTGGTTGCAACATGTTCTGTCTTATAGTCTTGATCTTTCTCATCGGGAGAATAGTGAAGAGTTGAAGTATATGCATCCCTCTTCCATCGAATATCCTTAGTACGACAGTCTGGAGAGATATGACCAAATCCTTGACATTTGTAGTATTGGGGAATATTGTCATCATCATTCCACATATCTTCCTTTTTGGCAGGTGGTTTATCTCGGACAGATACATGGCGAATTCTCTTCGATATCTCAATAGTCTTTTAAACTGTTGAGTGACTAGATATAAATGATGATTTAACTCATATTCCTCTTCATCATCTATATCCGCTTGATTTTTGGAGTTTTTAGGACTTGAAGTCAATGTACTTGTAATGGCTTCGAATGCCATGCAGGTATCTCTTTACCTACTAGACATAAACTCACAATCAAAAAACTTTAATTTCCCAATAAGTGTGCCTTTTGATAGGAAATAAATATTATTGGCTTCAATGATAACATGTTTCTTTGATTCATATATGGATGGTAACGGTCTAAGAATCTTGCATAATATATCCTTTTCAGAAATAGTCTTTTCAAAAGAGAAAGAAACATTGAAAATCTTTGACAGCCTAACATGAAACTCTTCAAAAGTATCGTTATCATCCATAAAAAGGTTTTCTCAATCATAAGTGAGGTTTTGAAGTTTGGCTTCCTTTTCTGATGAGTAACCTTCGAATACAACCTGAATATTATTCCAAGCTTCATAGGAAGTTTAAGCACTGCTCGGTCGAACTCGCAAGCGTCGCTATCTCAAGCTTGTTTGTCAAGTTTAGTTGCCAAAACTATAAGTCTTGATTTCTAGTATACTTATAGCTAAGTCTCGAATTAGGATAGAAAGTATAGTTGAACATTAGACTTCATGGCATTCATCGATTGAAGAAGAAGAGCTACTAAGGGGAGCTTGTGGAACTTCATCAACAAAAGGTATATGGAGACTTGAACTCATCTATAACTCAAAAGTTACTATATCTCCTATTGGAGACAAGAAGTTGTATAGCTATATAGACTTCGATTGTACACATTTTATATTTCGAGATGAGTTTAACTCGCTTACATGTTTCTCAAAATATGTGTTGGTAAGCTTTCGTTTTAACCAAGTTCATCTTATATTCTTGACGAAAGTCAAAAGATGATCATGTGAAAATCGCCTGGTAACATCTTACATGATTTGTGTGAGACAATCATTTGATGTAGATTCGAAATGTTTCGTATTGATTATTCGATAACTTTAAAATTGCTTTGAAGCTAATAGTTTGTCGGAGACAACTATTGTCATCTTCTAAGAATGTTTCAATGATTGAAATGAGAGTTTAAAACAATTGGATATATGCATAGTATGCATACTTGCATATATGTAGTCCAAGTACGGGAACCATGGTATGCATACCTGTATGCGTACTGGTTGGTTTAGTGAAAGTACGGGAACCTTGAACGCATACTGGTACGCGTACTGGCGTGAGGTTCAGTTCCGGGAATTTCTACTGAGTTTGGAAGGTATGCGTACCCGTTCGCATATTGGCGAACCAAAATTTAGTCCGGCCACTAAGGTATGCCTACCCGTTTGCATACTTGAGTGGATTATGTTCTAAAATCGGTTTGTTCATGAACTAATACATTTGTACAATAAGGAATACTATCTTTTGCAAACCGTGGTTATAAAATTCATGACTTGCTTCGAGTGAATCAAAATAGATTTTGCTTCAATTGTGTCTTGTATACTTCTATGAGAATATAAACAACTGAACAACTCTATAACTAGTTTCATTTGAGTCATTTGAACTAGTGATGGTTAAGATAAATAAGGTTGATATGAAAGTGTTCATATGGCTAACTTCGGTTAACTATTGTTGAGCCAACAAAGGTGTACACGTTTAGTTACAGTTACTCATATCTAAATGAAGTCACTTTTCATTTGTGTATAACAAGGTAAGTTCGATCTAACGTCTGAAAGATATTAGCTTGAGTCTAATCAGGTTTTCATCTAGCCGTGAATATTGAATGCTTTGTTACCAAGGTAACATTGATTGCAAACCCTGATTTGAAGAATATATAAAGAAAAACTCTATCAACTGGGAAACCTAATCCCCACACCTCTTGTGTGATACTAGTTGCGACTAGGGTCGATTCTCCTTTAACTTTAGGTTTTTCCAAAACCCTGTAGGTTAACGACTTGAAGACTTCATTGGGATTGTGAAGCCATACTCAACTATTTTCTCTGTAGTTGCGTGTCCTGATCTTGCTATCTTCTATCGTGATTGAGTACTATCTTCTCTAAGATTTGCTCGAGTTTAATCTCCGATAGGCAAGATAAAAAGTAATCACAAACATCTCCGTCTCATCGTTTGTGATTCCACAGAATCTTGTTTCGCTACCATACGATTAAGATTATTGTGAGGTGATTGATATTTCTAGGATGTTCTTCGGGAATATAAGTCCGGTATACCAATTGGTTCTTGTTCACCTTGATTTATCAAAAGACGGAACAAAACTCACAGGTTTATCTGTGGGAGATAGATTTATCTATTCAATAGACTTTTCTGTGTGAGACAGATTGGCTTATCAAGTCTTCGACTTTGGGTCGTAAAAATTCTTAGTTGTGGGAGAGATCAACTAAGGGAATCAAGTGCGTGGAGTCCTGCTGGGATTCAGAGGCGTAAGGAGCGCAACTGTACCTTGATCAATGTGATATTGGTTAGGGCTCAACTACATTCCAGTACGAAGTTAAGTTGGAGTAGGCTAGTGTCTGTAGCGGCTTAATACAGTGTGGTGTTCAAATGTGGACTAGGTCCCGTGGTTTTTCTGCATTTGCGGTTTCCTCGTTAACAAAACTTCTGGTGTCTGTGTTATTTCTTTTCCGCATTATATTTGTTTATATAACTGAAATATCACAGGTTGTGTGTAAGTTCAATTAAATGTGAATCCAACCTTTGGTTGTTGATTAAATTGATTGACTCTTTGATATACTTTTCTTAAGATTGAGTCTGACTGTCTAGTTGATTCTCTTGAAAGTATATTGGAGTTAGTCCATACAGATTGCTAAGCGAAATATTGGGTGTGGTTGTTAGATCCCATTTTTTCAGTTAGATTGTTACAAACACATACTTATAAGGTCTTAGCGTGTTTGTATGCTCTATACCAATTGAAAACGCGGGGGTACAACAACCACACCCAATTATTTTTTTCTGTTAGTAATCTGAATTCAAACCATGATGTTGAAGGTCTCTGTTTACAGCATGAATTATAACATTCAAACCATCTGAGTTCTGCTTTGCAAGGGCCTTTTATTCACGTGAATATGCAACTAAGCGTTTAGACTTAGTTTCTAAAATTTTCACTTTTGGACGAACATACCAATCTGTTAGAGCACTGCTCGGTCGAACTCGCAAGCGTTGCTATCTCAAGCTTGTTTGTCAAGTTTAGTTGATCAAAACTATATACTTGATTTCTAGTCTACTTATAGATATGTCTCGGATAAGGATAAAAGTGTATAGTTGAGCTTAGACTTCATGGCGTTCACCAATTAAAGAAGAAGATCTATGGAAGATCTTGGAGGAACTTCGTCGAAAAAAGGTATGTGGAGACTAAAACTTATTTATCACTCAGAATTCTATTCAATTCTATCTACTAATGAAACTAAATCGTATAGCTATATAGACTTTGTGTTATACACATATGAAATTTCAAGCTGAGTTTATATCGTTTCTATATTTCTTTAAATACAAGTTTAAAGCTTAGAAAGCTTCATCATCTACTTGACAAGTTTAGTGGTAAATAATTCATTTGTTGGAAACTAAATATGGATTCAAATAATCATGTGAAAATCACCTTGAACATCTTACATGATTTGTGTGAGACAATCATTTGATGTCAACTTGGGAAGTTTCATATTGATCAATTAATCAATTGAAAATTACTTGAATCTAGTGGTATGTGTAAGATTACCATTGTTGTCTTCTAAGGATGTTTCATGATTAAATGAGAGTTTTAGAACTACTACCAATGTTTGGGTACAACACAGTTTGCGTACCTAGTATGCGAACTGTGATGTACTAGTTCAGGTACGTAACTCTTGTTTGCGAACTGTGTTTGTGAACGGGTTTACCTGTGATAGGTCCAGAACTGTGTTTTGCGAATAGTGTTTGCGAATGGCAAGACTATGCAAGTCCGGAACTGTGGTTCCATACTCAGTTTGCGAACACAGTGGTTAGGTTCTAAATTCGGTAAGTATGACAACTCATACTCATGAACTCAGGTTCGTTTCCCAACTCAGTTTGCTAACTAAAGACCCTGGAACTTTAATGAATCAAGGTATACGAACTTGCTTTGCAAACCATCACATTATGTTCATGAATTGGTTCTTGTATAAGTACTTTGTACAATTACAAACCAAACCTAATATGCTTCAAATTGTTCATGGATATTTCTATGAGATAGTGAAAATTTGAACAACTCTCTTAGAGCACATTTAGATTCATTTGATTATCTATCATGATTGATTGATTATCATATTTGATCTAAAAGTGTTAGATGAATATGGCTAAGCTAAAAGTGTTCATGTGGCTAACTTCGGTTAACTATTATTGAGCCAACATGTTATACACTAGGTACGGTTCACCCATATCTGTTTTTTTTTTTGCTTGATAATAAATTTTTTATTAATACCAAAGAAGTTACCAGAAAACAATAGAAGCCCAGTTATAACTCTATGTTAAAAAGAAAAAGAAAAACATGCCTTTTTCTTAGGCAAACACTTGCAAAGAATTAGTAAAATCTAAATAAGGAAAAAAAAAGGAATTTCCAGTTTTGAAAGGAATGGAGGCTTTTCAGTATAAACAATGTATTCTCCTTTATTCATACTTGCACCTTTCCTTGCCAATGAGTCTGCAGAGAAGTTGACTTCTCTGGGACTATGAGTAAGTGACCACTGTAACTTGGTGCATATGTTATTCCTTCTAGTTAAATCCAGTCAAGGAAGTTTACTTGTATTGAAAGATGCTATAGCTTCACTAGAATCAGTCCTAAAACAGACAATGAAAAGTTTTTTTTGATATACCCCACTCCCATGCACAAAAGATTACCATCACCTCAGCCAAAAAATTTGTTGCAATTCCCAAACCACCTGTAGCAGCCCCAATAACTTCTCCCTCCATGTCTCTACCAATAAAACCAAAACCAGCAGGACCAGGGTTCCCCCTTGCTGCACCATCACATCATAATAAAATTTGATTGAATTGGGGGAGATAGAAGTAACATTCCTTCACTTCTGTGTTTCTTACTTTTCTGCACTTCAGATTAAAAGCTTTTATAATTTGCAGGTCATAAGAAGTACTCCACATACAACATTTCATTCTAATATCACTCTCATAGATGAACTTCAGTGTTCTTTTTTTTTTATTTCCTCTGCACTGAAATCTTGCTTTTTATAGACTACTCTGTTTCTTGAAGCCCATATTTCTTTCATTGTGATTAAATATATGTATATTTCATTTGTGTGTATCAATATAATACCATCTAACTATGAAGATTGATTGCTTATTTTCTAAGTAGACTTAGCTTCAATCTTAAATCAGGAGTAAATCTAACGGTAAATATTAATTTCTTTGTTACTAAGCTATCTTAGCTTTGATTGTAAGCAACCCTGATTTGAAAGACTATATAAGGGAGAACTCAAGCATCTGGGAAACCTAATCCCAACACTCTCGTGTGTCCTAGTTGCAAATTAGAGTCGATTCTCCATTAACTTGGGTTTACAGTTCTTCTGAAAACCATTATTAGGGTTAACGACTTGAAGAATTCATTTGGGATTCGTGAAGCCAGGTCCAACTATTTTTTATGTAGTTGCGTAACTTGATCTTACATTTTCTATCGTATTGAGTTCAATCTTCTCTAAGATTTCTCGAGATTTATCTCCGATAGGTAAGATATAAAAGGTTATCACAACAGTTTCTTCGTCTCAGACTCTTGTGATTTCGCAATTACTTCTTCTGTTAATCAGTTAGGTTATTATGAGGTGATCTAGGCTACTCTTCGGTAGTATAAGACCGGATTATTAGTTGTGTTTCCTGTTCACCTTGATCTTTATCTTAAGACGTAAATAACAAATATAATAGACTTATCTGTGAGAGACAGATTTGTTTATAAGTCTTCGAATTTGGGTCGTAGCAACTTCTAGGCTGTGAATGACGTCAGCTAGGGGAATCAAGTGCGCAGGGTCTTGCGAGATTCAATAGGCATAAGGAACACAACTGTACCTTAATCGGTGTGAGACTTGGTTAGGGCTCAACCACATTCTAGTCCGAAGTTAACTTGTAGTAGGCTAGAGTCTATAGCGGCTTAATACAATATAGAGTTCAACTCTGGACTAGGTCCTTGGGTTTTTCTGCATTTGCAGTTTCCTCGTTAACAAAATTTCTGGTGCTTGTGTTATTTATTTTTCGCATTATATTTTCGTTATATAATTGAAATATCACAGGTTGTGCATAGTTCAATCACGGTTGATAAAGACGACCTTGTTTGTTGGATATGACTTGACTGACACTCGGCCATTGGTCTTTGGTACCATCCAAGTTCTTCTCATAACAATCAGGTTCACGGATTTCTATCTGTTTGATTTACTGATTGTGTTGAGAAACAGATAAAGCTCTTCAATATATATATCCTGGTTGAGTCTCAGTAACTCAGTGCTCTTAGGATTATATTGGAGTTTAGTCCATATAGAATGCCGAACGATATAGTTGGGTGTGGTTGTTGTACGCCCGCGTTTTCAATTGGTATAGAGCAGGCAAACACGCTAAGACCTTATAAGTCTGTGTTTGTAGCAATCTAACTGAAAAAGCGGGGTCTAACAACCACACCCAATATTTCGCTTAACAATATGTATGGACTAACTCCAATATACTTTCAAGAGAATCAACTAGACAGTCAAACTCAATCTTAAGAACAATATATCAAAGAGTTATATCTTAATTTCTCAATTCAATTTGCAATCAAACAAATAGGAATTTGCGATCTCGATTGAATATAAGAAATAACTTGGACGGTATTATAGATGGTGGATTTTCAACAAGGGCTAAAATCGTAAAACCATAATTATACGTGCTCCAGATTCTTCGCGGACTTGGCTCACGCCATTCTTCCGGTTCTCTTGATCAACAGAGTTCGCAAACTTTGGTTCAAGGAATATGACTTATACATAAATGTTTTTCCACAACAATGCTTATGTCCACATTGGTTATGCAATATAAACTCTCATTCCAATCATTGAAACATTCTTCATCAAAGCAATTTTCAAAGTGGTTGAAACATATCATGACTTTCGTCACTAGGTAAAGATAAACTTGGTCAAAGCGAAAAGCTTACCAACACATATTTCGAGATATAGATAGGCGAGGTATACTCGGCACGAAATACCAACTGTGTATAATCAAAGTCTATATATAGCATACGACTTTTTGTCTCAAGAAGTAGGAGATAGATAGACTTTTGAGTGATAGATAAGTTCAAGTCTTCACCTACCTTTTTGTCGAGAAGTTCCACCAGTTCCTTGAGTAGTTCTTCTTCTTGTATGATGAATCTCCATGAAGTCCTTGAGCTCAAATACACTTTCTATCCTAGTCCGAGACTTAGCTATAGTAGACTAGAAATCAAGACTTATAGTTTTGATCACTAACATTGACAAACATGCTTGAGATAGCAACGCATGCGAGTTCGACCGAGCAATGCTCTAACAATACTATCCATTCATGTGTCTTCTGTTGCCTCTGAATCTGCTTATAGTACAGGAAAGCGAGTGTTAAGTCCTTGTAGAAGCTCTTTATCTACAAGGACAGTTGAGGCATTTCTTTGCACACAAAGCTGGATAAGGAAGCCAATACAACTTGATCTTCTATGTGACTACATACCAGATGACGATGTCGAAGTTGAAGAAGGTAACATATATTCTATTCCTTGTTACTTTTTTTAGTAATAGACTAGTTGTTACTAACTGGCTAACTTCTATTACTTGTTTTTGCAGCGGTACTTGGTCCTATCAACAATAATGCCACCACCACCGGTCCTGTTGCCATGTAATAATGCTACCAGACACCAGTGCTACTTGTTACATTTTTACCACCACTGTCCAGTGACAGTCAGTGCTACTGCTACTTGTTACTTTGACTCTTTTGCTACTTGTTAAGACTACTGTTTAATTGTGTGTGTGAGTGACTGTGTCTGTCAGTCTTTGACTCTTTTGCTACTTGTTAGTTGTTACTTTTTCATTTTTTCAAGACTTGGTATTTGAGGCTTTTCTTTGCTAGTATTAATATTATTGCTACTTGTTGTTAGTTGTTAATTATTATGTATTGTTGCTCAGTAAAACGAGTTTTTAACAGGAAAAATATTTTTCTAAGGACCGAGACTAGTACCGGAACCGTACCTGGTACCGTACGTGTACTGAATTCCATGGGTTAGTATAGAGCTTTTCTTTTCCTTAACTATATAAAAGAAATATGACGCTTCAACAAGCTCATGTCGCTCAATTCCTGAATAATTAATGCTCCTAGACGATCGTACTAGTATAGAGCCATCAATTAATTATTCCTAAATCATTAGGTTCATTAACTGAATCCCTGGAAAATATTCTACGTTTTTCATAATATTTCGTTACTTCAATCCATGGTTCTTCCCAGCAGAATTCCATGGGTTAGTAATAAATATTCAACACACGGGCATCTGATAAACTATCGAGTAAGCCCCGACCAAATTGGGGTAAGTGTACTCAGCAATAATGCACTAACGAGCACCTGAATGCACGAAAGAGCATTCCAAAATACGAAGGAACGATGAACCTATGCAAAATAGGAACAAAATAATAAATAATAAAATATTAATCAAGGCGCTGGGGACTGGGCCCACCGGCCGACAGGTCGTGCCGTGGCCAGTCCCATGCTTAATTCTATATTTTATCATATTTTATTGTTTTCCTTGATCTCATGAAAATCCCTTCATTTGAACAAATATCTTTCGTTTTAAGGAAACTCCTCAGTTTCATGGTGTTTCCTTCGTATCAAGGAAGTAATATAAAATTGGGAAAGGTGTCGTGGGACCGTGACTACTAGCCGGCCGGCTATGCCCTAGTCGTGGCCGGTCCCACACCTCATGATTCCTCATTATTTTATTATTATATCCCTCATCCCATGAAAACTCCTTAATTTCATGATATTTCCTTCAAGTCATGAAAAATAATATATAATTAGGGAAACTCGTGGGACCGGGACCTAGCCGGCAGGTCATGCCCCAGCCGGTCCCACACGCCCCTTATTTTATTGTTATTATTTTTTATGTTTCCTTCAATCCATGAAATTCCTTGATTACATGATATTTCCTTCAAATTATGAAAATTCCTTCAAATCATGAAATAATACATAAAATTAGGGAAAGCTCAAGGGACCAGGCCCTAGCCGGCCGACCATGCTCAAGCCGGTCCCACACGCCCTTATTTTATTATTATTAATATTATTTTTTTCCTTTATCTCATGGAAACTTCTTCACTTCAAGGAAACTCCTTGATTTCAACAAAAACTCCTTGGTTTTAACAAACTCCTTGATTTCATGATATTTCCCTAAAATCATAAAAATAATATAAAATTAGGAAAAGTGCCATGGGACCGGGCTCTTTGGCCGGCCGGCCATGCCTTGGCCATATCCGGTCCCACACTTCATGATTCCTTAATTTATTATTATTATTTCCTTCATCTCATGAAGTTTCCTCAATTTCAGCAAAATCCTTGATTCCTTCATATTTTCTCAAAATGTTGCTCAAACGCACATCAGAAAATATCAAAATTCTCAGGACTAAGACACGAACACTTTGGAGACGCGAGCATATTACCCTGACCGACCAAGGTTGGCTCTTTGACTTGCAAGAGGCCGGTCCCACATACTTTCATCATTTAACCTAAATTGTTCACATTAGGTTCAAACTCTTTCAAAACAATTTTGGAATTTCATAAAACGATTGTCAGCCGATCCCGTGACCAACCAGGGCCGGTTTTCATGACCCCTTGGTCGGTCCTTCATATATTCATAATTTATTAGGTTTTACCACCTAAGGTTCAGACGAATATTGTTTAAATGAATGATTAAACCAGGATTTAATCATCTTTTCACCAACTGGTCTTCAAGAAACTTTGGTATTTTGTTCACTCGAACATCTAGGCGCTACATGGTCAACCCATCATCCCATGTAGCCGTTCCCTCCTTCACTCCGTGGTTAATTTTCAATAAACCATCAATTGATCGAATTAGGGTTTCGAGTCCAAGGTTCATAATTCCAGATTCAAACGCTAATAATTTTACGACATGATCAACATTTCATTAATTATACTCGGTTCAGTTGCCAGTATCTTAAAATAATATTTTATTTGGTCATGCTACCAATAATTCATCAAACGAGCAACATTTGCTCAGACTAAGGAATGTTGGTTCAACTATCAATATTCAATAATTCATCAAGTGAACAATATTTGTTCACCTTAACTATCAACATTTATTCGAAAATTGTACCTCTGTCTCAACAAACACGTTCAGTTCATGAGTCTCAGAACATTTGAAAATCACGTTCGACTCAGCAATACAAGGACTCATCGTCCCATGAAGTCAGCAACTGACTAACTAAGTACACGTAATCACGAGACATCAATCGTGTTACATGGGGGAATATTAACTAGGGTTTTGGTCTGGTGGTCTACGGCATGTTGGTTCATACACACGATGGGAATGTGAGCAAGTCGTGCAATCAGTTGAAGGAGTTAACAAAGTAGTGGGTAGAAAATCAACCAAGTCTCCGCATGATGAGCAACTGGTTTTAACACGATTTCCACTTCCCTACTCTTTGACTCCAGCACTATCACACTTCATGGGATCAAGGTGTTTACAATTCTAACAATATAAATAAGTCTCTGAATCATGATTGAAAACAAGACAATCTTTCGTCAAACAGACAACACGAGATTAACAACTCAACGTCTGAGAGATTACTCTCAACAGAGCAAATTCAATCAATCAGAGCTTATCTTATTTCTTTACACAGAATACACAACACACCTACAATCTTCGATCACCATTGATCTCACACATTTCTCAGCTTCCCTCCTACAGATCAACCCATCCTCTCTTGTGACCGAATTGACTCTGGAACGGCCATTGTCTTGGTTTAGGCCGGAGTCCTACAGATTGATCTCTCGAATTCAAAGCACTCCCTTCTTGCAGTGCATCTGTGTGAGGTTGAAAATTTCGCTCGGTTCAAGGAGTCTCCTCCGCACGGCCGTCTCCTCAATTTCGTAAAAACCAGCAAATCGTTTTCCCCCATCTACAGGTATCAAAAACCAATTTCCAAGTGTCAATCAATTTAATCAACAACGAAAGGTTGGATTCACAATTGATTGAACTTACACACAACCTGTGATATTTCAATTATATAAATAAATATAATGCGGAAAAGAAATAACAAAGACATCAGAAGTTTTACTAACGAAGAAACCGCAAATGCAAAAAAAAAAAAAAAAAAAACCCGGGACCTAGTCCAGATTTAAACACCACACTGTATTAAGCCGCTACAGACACTAGCCTACTCCAACTTAACTTCGGACTGGAATGTAGTTGAGCCCTAACCAATCTCACACTGATCAAGGTACAGCTGCGCTCCTTACATCTCTAAATCCCAGTAGGACTCTGCGCACTTTATTCCCTTAGCTTATCTTACCCACAACTAAGAGTTGCTAGGACCCAAAGTCGAAGACTTGATAAACCAATCTGTCTCACACAGAAAAAACTATTAAATAGATCAATCTGTCTCCCAAAGATAAACCTATGAGTTTTTTTCCGTCTTTTGATAAATCAAGGTGTACAGGAACCAATTGATATACCAGACTTATATTCCCGAAGAACAGCCTAGAAATATCAATCATCTCACAATAATCTTAATCGTATGAAAACGAAACAAGATATTGTGAAATCACAAACGATGAGACGAAGGTGTTTGTGACTACTTCTTATCTTGCTTATCGGAGATTAATTCTCGAGCAAATCTTAGAGAAGATAGTACTCAATCATGACAGAAAACAACAAGATCAGAACACGCAACTACAGAGAAAATAGTTGGGTCTGGCTTTACAATCCCAATGAAGTCTTCAAGTCGTTAACCTACAGGGTTTTGTAAAAACCTAAGGTTAAAGGATAATCGACTCTAGTCGCAACTATATCACACAGGAGGTGTGGGGATCAGGTTTCCCAGTTTCTAGAGTTCTCCTTTATATAGTCTTCAAATCAAGGTTTGCAATCAATGTTACCATGGTAACAAAGCATTCAATATTCACCGTTAGATGAAAACCTGATTAGATCGAACTTAGATTGTTACACACAAATGAAAAGTGACTTCATTTGGATATGAGTAACTATACCTAAACGTGTACACCTTTGTTGGCTCAACAATAGTTAACCGAAATTAGCCATATGAACACTTTCGTATCAACCTTATTCATCTTAACCATAACTAGTTCAAATGACTCAAATGAAACTAGTTCTAGAGTTGTTCAATTGTTTATATTCTCATAAAAGTATACAAGACACAATTGAAGCAAAATTGATTTTGATTCACTCGAATCAATTCATGAACATTATAGCCACGGTTTGCAAAAGATTGCATTCCTTATTATATATAAATGTATTAGTTCATGAACAAACCGATTTTAGAACATAACCCACTCAAGTATGCAAACGGGTACGCATACCTTAGTGGCCGGAATAAGTTTGGGTTCGCCAGTATGCGAACGTGTACGCATACCACCAAACTCAGTAAAGTCCCGGAACTTGAACCTCACCCCAGTACGCGTACCGGTATGCGTACTTAGTTCCCGGACCTCTACTAAACCAATCAGTACGCATACGGGTATGCATCCCATGGTTCCCAGACTTGGACTACACATATGCTAGTACGTATACTGTGCTTATATCCAATTGTTTTAAACTCTCATTTCAACCATTGAAACATTCTCGGAAAACTACAATAGCTGTCTCACACAAACTATTAGCTTCAAAGCAATTTTCAAGTGATCTAATGATCAATATGAAACATTACGAGTCTACATCAAATGACTGTCTCACACAAATCATGTAAGATGTTACTAGGCGATTTTCACATGAACATATTTTGACTTTCATCAAGAATATAAGATGAACTTTGTTAAAACGAAGCTTACCAGCATATTTCGAGAAATATGTAAGCGAGTTAAACTCAGCTCGAAATATCAAATGTGTATAATCGAAGTCTATATAGCTATACGACTTTTGTTTCAAATAGGAGATAGGGTAGATAGACTTTTGAGTGATAGATGAGTTCAAGTCTCCACATACCCTTTGTTGATGAAGTTCCACAAGCTCCCCTTAGTAGTTCTTCGTCTTCAATCGATGAACGCCGTGAAGTCTAATGCTCAACTACACTTTCTATCCTAATCCGAGACTTAGTTATAAGTAGACTAGAAATCAAGACTTATAGTTTTGGAAACTAAACTTGACAAACAAGCTTGAGATAGCAGCGCTTGCGAGTTCGACCGAGCAGTGCTCTAACAATATCCCCCTTTGTCAATTTTAGTGATAAAACTATCAATACATATGGAATACAAAATAAATAAACTTTGTAGATCTCAGTCCAAATGCTTGATTTCCTTGGTTCTTCAATATTACTCGAAATCTTCGTCACTTCCAAGTACTCCAGTGATTCTGAATGTGTTCAGCTCAGCATCATAGTTTTTGAAGATCCGTAGCTATAACAATGAGAAAACAGTAGCTCTCAATCATTTTTATACAGTGTCATAGTATTATTACACATCATCAAAGTCCAATTGTATCGCAACTTTGACAACAATACTATGGTGATATGTATCACTCCCCCTTAGTCAATACTTCATATCGCATGAAAACCACTCCCCCTTACATAATGATCCGTAAACCATATGTATTTTTAGTGTGAACTACACATTAATTCTCCCCCTTTTTGTCAATATAAATTGGCAAAGGTACAAAAATTAGTGGGATCCTAATGAAATTTTCATAGAGATACTTCATGACCAAAAGAGAACATATCAACTTTGTTTCGATGATTTCACATAGCCGAAACTAGTGTATTCATCAAGGAGTTTATAAAGATACAAGAAAACTCCTACAATATTCCACAACCGCTCCCCACAAAGATTTGGCAATTAAGCACAAGTTCAGTTAAGAACTTTCCCCCATAAAATGTCATTCTCGATAGAACAACAAGAGCGACCTTACTTTTACAAGAAGAGAAGGATTTCTTTGGACATTAACAAATCACATGAAACATGAATTTGTATCCACAAAACTCAAATAAATTAACCACAAGAGAACCCATGATTAATGTAATCGGAAAGGCTCAACATAAGAGAACTTATGGAGCCGCAAAGTACTTACACAAAGATGTGGATCAGGGAAATATCAATAATGTGGAATATTCAAAGATTCATTCTATTTTTCATGAATATTTGCATAGATACATGTAATATACTTAATCTTTATATACAAAAGTTCGTCCTATCTTCGATCAATATTTGCATAATGACATAATAGGCTTAACTTTTGTTGTCAAAAGTTCATTCTATATTTTATCAATATTTGCATAAAGACATATGATAAACTTAACTTTTGAGCTAATATGGGACAATCATAGTTCACGGATGCAAACACACATATCCCATAACAAGTTGCAATATATAAAACCATAAAGATTAATACTGCAAAATCATCTTCCAAATAAACTTTAGAATTTGAATAAATAAATCTAAAAAAATTGCAAGATGAAAATCGTTGGCAATAGCTATGTGTACTCACAATAATTGCTATTCAAAACCCTAGTTATCCTTCTCAAAACACAAGAATAAATTCTCATAAGAAGTTTCCTAGAAATTAATTAATCAAGAAACAAATATCATTTCACTTACTTTGAAGACTCTTCTCATATTCCCTATAATCATCAAGCTCATCTTCGATTAGATCAATCCTGGATTCAAGACCATCCATCTTATCTTCAAGTCTTTTGATTGAGGATTCTAGTTCACTTTTCAATGCACGTACTTGCTCCAAGACAAGATTCATGGTTAATGAGAGTTTTTCAAAATGAGAAACAGTAGAAATTCCATCAGAGGATGAATCACGTTTATCTTGACACATCTCATTATCATAAGAACCAAAACGAACTTTCTTAGAGGAAAAGAGAATAGTCCATACATCATCTTCTTTACTGGAAAGACTTAATGAGGACATGATACAGAAGGTAAATGAAATGCTTTCTTTAAGAAAATAAATCTTTTATTTAAACAGAAGAAGAGATTGGAAAAATTCCCAAAAAGACCTTTGACACAAACCCTAACAAAAACTTAAAGAGTTTAGATAGGGAGACCATCCAAGTGTTCAGCAACGGTTCATGGCTCAATAACCAAAATTACAGCAATTTAAGGGAGATACACGAACAAGTCAGTAGAAATCTTTACACATCCCTCTTGAGATTAAAGTTCTTGTCCAAGGGAAAATAGACAAGAACAATCATGAAACTTACAATATGTAATTTTTCCCACCTAAAGAAGGATCGGGAGGTATCACAAGAGAGGAGGATGTTTCTGTTAAACCTTGTTTCGGATTCCTTCTTGTGGAGTGAGAATCCAAAGAGGATATTTTTCTTCCCTTTATTTTTCTGAATAAATTATTTATCGATTTTTGCATACTATTGTTAGAGCATAGCTCGGTTGGACCCACCAAGTGTTGATATTTCAAGTTTGTTTGTCATATTTTAGTAAGCCAAAACTCATTTAAAGAGTCGCTTGATTATGTACTAGAGTCAACTTCATATAGGTTAGGTTGAAAGTATTAGGATATGAGACATTACAAGTATTGCTAAGACTTGAAGAAGTGAAGAAGTAAGGAGCTACAACGACAACATCATCCTTCCACTTGAGGTTAGTGATATTTGACTTGAACTGTTTCATTCCCTAACGTATCTTTCAAGTCGTGCATATTGAAAACAAAACTGCGAAGCATGAATGATTATACTCTAGTTAGACATAGTATTAAGGAATACAATACGAGGTTTATTTCATAACCATTACACTTTGTATATAAGTGTAGATGGGAAAAAACGATTTGCTGGTTTTTAAGGAATTGAGGAGACGACCATACGGAGGAGACTCCTCGAACCGAGCAAAATGTTAAACCTCACACAGATGCACCGCTGCAAAGGGGGTGCTTCAGATTCGAGAGATCAATCTATAGTACTCCGGCCTAAATCAAGACAATGACCGTTCCAGAGTAAATTCGGTCACAAGAGAGGATGGGTTGATCTGTAGGAAGGGTGCTGAGAAATGTGTGGAATCAATGGTAATCAAAGATTGTGGGTGTGTGAATTCCGAATACGATAAGCTCTGAGTGATTGAAATTGCTCAATTGAGAGTAGTTGCTCAATTGATGAGTTGATGATCTTGTGTTGTCGATGAGACGTGAGATTGATGATACTGTTGATTATTCAATCATGATTCAGAGACTTATTTATATTGCTGGAATTGTAGGCACCATGATTCCATGAAGTGTGACAGTTGATGGAATCAAGGAGTGGGGAAGTGGAGATCGTGTTTGAAACCAGTTGCTCAACATGTGGAGACTTGGTCGATTTTCCACCCACTACCTTGTGAATTCCTTCAACTGATTGCACGACTTGCTCACATTCCATCGTGTGTTTGAACACACTTGCCGTAGACTGCCAGACCAAAACCCTAAGTGATATCCCCCCAAGTGACACGATTTACGTCTCGTGGTTTGTTAGTCAATTGATGACTTTGTGGTTTGATGGTACGATGATTCCATGTAGTCGTTGAGTTGAACATGATGTTCTGAAACTCGTGAATTGAACATGTCATGAGACAGAGGTATAATTCTTACGTTGAAGTGAGCAAGTATTTCTCATTCGATGGATCGTTGAATATTGATTGTTGAACCAATATTCCTTGGTTTGAACAAATATTTATCTTCTGAGCAAGTGTTTCTCATGTGATGAATTGTTGAATATTTGGTCGTCTGAGCATGTGTTGATCGTCTGATAGATTATTGGCAGCGTACCAAAAATATTAATTAGAATACTGGTCGTTGAACCGAGCATAATAAAATTATTAAGGTTAGAATCTGGAATGATGATCCTTGGATTCAGAAACCCTAATTTGATCAATTGATGATCAATTCATGGTTCGTCAGAATTTCAACCATGGGACGGAGGAGGGAGCGATTACATGGGACCGTGGATCAACCATGTAGTTTCCATATGCTCACGTGAGCAAATATGAAGAACTCCTGAAGAGTTGACGATTTGTTGGTGAAAGAATGATTAAATGCTGGTTTAATCATTTATTCGAAAACGCTCGTCTGAGCCTTAGACGAGAAAACCTAATTAATTCTGACGAGGCGAGGGACCAACCATGGAGTCATGAAACCGGCCCTGGGTTTTCCCGTGACCGCCTGACGATCACTTCATGAAAATCCAAAGTTTTTGGGAGAGTTTTGGACCTAATACGAGCAATTGTGCAAATTAGGTCAAAACTGTGAAAATTGATGGAACCGGCTTCCTTGAGCCAAAAAGCCAATCTTGGTCGGGTCAAGATAGCGTGCTCGTGTCCCCAAGGCGTCCGCGTCTCAGTCCTGAGAATTTTGATATTTTATGGCGTGCAATTGAGCATCCATTCGAGAAAATATGCCAAAATTAGGGTTTCAACGAAACTGAGGAAAACACCATGAGATGATGAAAAATAATTATAAAATAAGGAATGAGGAGGCTTTGGACCGCCGTGGTCAAGGCATGGTCGGTCGGTCGTGACCACGGTCCCGTGGTGCCTTTTCCTTAATTTTATAATATTTTGATGATTTTATGAAAAATTCATGAAATTTGAGAAATTTGATGAATTTTAGGAGTTTCCATGAATTGAAGGAGTTTTCATGAGTTCAAGGAAGCAAAAGATATTAAAATAATAAAACAAGGGCGTGTGGGATCATGGAAGGCATGGCCGGCCGGCTAGGGCCCGGTCTCACGAGTTTCCCTAATTTTATAATGATTTTATGAAAAATTCATGAATTTTGAGAAATTTGATGAATTTAGGGAGTTTCCATGAATTGAAGGAGTTTTCATGAGTTCAAGGAAGCAAAAAATATTAAAATAATAAAAAACAAGGGCGTGTGGGACCGTGGAAGGCATGGCCGGCCGGCTAGGGTCCGGTCCCACGAGTTTTCCTAATTTTTTAATATTTTTTAGGTATTTTGATGATTTGAGGGAATTTTTCCTAATTTGAGAGAAATACCATGAAATCAAGGAATTTGATGAATTCAAGGAAAACTAATAATAAAATAATAAAACAAAGCGGCGTGTGGGACCGTCTAGGGCATGGCCAGCCGGCCAAGGCCCGGTCCTACAAGTTTTTCATAATTTATTTTATTTTATTATTATTTGATGATTTGTGCAAAAATACCATGAAATCAAGGAGTTTTTTCATGAAATTAGAGAAATAATAATAATAATAATAAAATAATAAAGAACCGTGGGTGTGGGGCCGGTTGGGACCAAGGCATGGCCGGTTGGCCAATGGTCACGCCCCACACTCCTTTCCTTAATTTTATATTATTTTTTATGGATTTATGGAAGTACCATGAAACCGAGGAGTTTCCTTAAGACGAAGGGGATTTGATAAAATGAGAGATTTTTCATCAAATCATGGAAAATAATAAAAATGCATTAAAATATAGAACTGGCGTGGGATTGACCATGACACGGTTGGTCGATCGTGTGTCCGTGCTCCCAGCACCCTGGTCAATATTTTTAATTATTTATTATTTTCTTCTCTATTTTGCATAGGTTCATCGTTTCATTGTATTTTTGAAATACTCGTTCGTGCGGTGATTGTTAGTGTATCATCGTTGAATACACCTTCACCATTTAAATCGGGGCTTACTTAGAGGTAGCTCAGACGCCCGGTTGTTGATTATTTATTACTAATTGTGGAATTCAGTGGAGAATAATTCACAAAACTGAGTAATAAGATGTTTATTATTAATTCATAGGATCAGCTGAGGATTCGACTACGAATTCATAATAATAAAGTGAGCATTACCATTCCATGGGATCGTAGATTCGACCATAGAATCAGAGTAATTGAGATTTATCTATTACCATTTATGAGACCAGTTGTGGATTCGATCATGAAATCGGAATAATGAGATAATATAGTTATTGCTATTCTATGAGATCAAGCCGTGGATTCGATCATAGAATCAGAACAATTGTTATTGCCATTCCACGGGACCAGTCGTGGATTCGACCATGGAATAGGAGCAATTAGGAATAATTAACTTTGTGGCTCTATACTAGCAGAGCAAGCTGTTTAGGAGCATTAATTATCCCGATATGAGCTTGTCGGTAAGTCATATCCTTTATATAGTCAGGGTAAACTCGTTGTTTGTTCCTGAAGACGTTATCGCTCTATACTAGCAGAGCAAGCTGTCTAGGAGCCGTCCATCTCGTGATGCTATATAAAAATAATCACTGAAAGTATTCAGTATTCATGAGATATGCCGTTGTCCAGTCGTGAGACTACATATCTACATTGTACTCTGAGAGAAAGTACTCTCTGTTGAGAATTCGATGAGAGACCCGTGTCTCGATACTCACGTCTGATTGATGAATCAGAGCTTCGTATAATTATGAGTTTACGAATTTAGCCTTTGTCGAAAATCCACCATCTACATTAAGTCCCCTGCTTACTGAGGAAAGCTGTGTTCCTCAGTCAGCATTAAATGGTGATTTTCCGGCCATAAATAATAATACCAGTAATTGAACTTAGTCGTAAGTTGAGACGTTACCGGATTTAAAAAGCATGAGCAAACCACGACTTGATGAAGGCTTCAATGTCATGATTGGAGCTTCTTTCGATGAACATAAATTGGTGTTGAACCGCTGGTTTGGACGACGAGTCCGTGGTCGTTTAGGATTCGCGGGTCGGGCCCAAAAAGGAAATCCTTAGAAAATTAGGTTTTGGAAATAAAATTGATATAAAAGGAATTAATCCTTTTCTTTTTTTTTTTAATTTTCCCACAACCGATCAGTGCTTCATCACCTCTCCACCACCTTTACGCTAGCAGCAGGAGGAAAAAATTCGCCGGTGCTCCACCGTCCGCCGCCGTCTGATCACCGACCGGCCAGATTCCGGCCGGCGCCGACCAGGTAAGCACCGAATTTTTTTTCCCAGATGTTATTAACTTCATGAGTTGTTCATGTTTTTATCATGATGAAGTTATATACATGTGTGTATATTAGTGTGAGTTTTATGAAAAACCCTCGTTTTTGAAAACGTATGTTCGTTCGATCGTTAGTTTTGTAAACTAACTATAATCCCTGATTTAGGAGAGATTTTTTTTAGTATATGAACCAAGGTTCAGTGATAAAACTTAGTTTATGAGTTTTCATGTGTACCAAGGTTTTATCATAAAAGAAGTGAATTTTCATGAAATCGGAATAATCCTTCGTTTTAAAGACAAATAACGATGACACGAAGGAAAATATGTATGATGAACTTGTGTCCAGTGATAAAATTTTGCTTATGAGCTTTCATGTAAATACAAAACTTTATTATATGTATGAGATGTGAGCTTTCACAATATTTTTTGAAATAAACCTTCGTTTTAAAGACAAATAACGACGATACGAAGGAAAAATATTTTTTTTTTATATATATGTAGCCGTGACATATATTGTGTAAAATATGATGGTATATTTTATTTTCATGAATTTGTTTTCATTAGATAAAATTCTTGAGAATTTATATAAGCAATGTTGCATTAATTGCTGTTTTTTTTTGAAAAATCAAAACGTGGGTTTTGAGGAACCTTCGAAGATAGACAAAATATTTATGATGAAATATTTTATTGTTGTAAACTTCATAGGTCAGTTGTGTGAATGTTCACATTATGAAAATTGTGTCCGTGATTTTATGAAAAATCAGTTTTGAAATTAATAAAGTTTCGTTCGTTTTTTACAGTTTTCGAAGAGATGAACGATTTTGAGGTGTTAACTCTAGTATTACTATCACTATTGTTAGTGGAAGTATAAAAGGTAAGAGTTAAGAGTTACCATTTTTTCTGATGTTGGTTTGTTTACATAGTAGTAGTCTTTGATCTTCCGGTTCCAGAAAATGTCGACCAACAGTAACAACAATTATGATTACTAGTATTCCTCTTCTTCCTCTGGCTCTTCTGATGAGGATTCCGACACTCCTGTAGCGAAATAGAAGGCTAGGGTTACCCAGGAAGGGGAGAAGCCTAATGTTCCTTTGGGTAAGCGAAGAGTCTCTTTTGCTGAACTCGAAAAGAAAAGAGCTGAAGACAAAAAGGAGGATGCCCGTCAACGTGAAAAAGATCGCATCCGGCGTAAGAGACATAGGGTTGAGGAGAAGCGTCAATTCTTGGATGGGGTGCCTTCTGATTCTGATGCTGATGCTTCCGAAGGAGAGATCACATGGGAACCATCCGAGCGTTACATTAAGCCTGATCGATATGAAAGAGAGTATCGGAGGACGATGAAGAAAATTGAAGCTGAAGCTGCAACAGAAGATAATTCGGATTCAGATGATGATGTTATCTTCCGTCCACCGGACTTCACCAATGATCCTGACAGTGACTCTGAAGAAGATGATTCCGAGAAGGGCAGTGACGATGAAGCTGACAATTCGGATGAGTCCGACGAGTAGTTTTACTTCCATCTTCTTGTAGATGTTAGAGCGTTCCATTTTTAGTCTTCATAGTTGATATCTTTCTTTTGACTGTTTAAAGAATTTACTTCAATTAGACTTTTCTTCTGAATGCTGAACATTTTGTTAACGTCGATTTCTTCTAATCCATGACATGGACCAATGTCCATATATTCAAATTCATTATGACTTGTCGATTTCATGAGAAGTAACATATCACGGATGAGAATTCATGACGTGTACAAGGCCGCGTGGCCTATCCTTTGACCCGTGATGTTCAGTCCCCAGTGTGTTATTTTCCTCCGCGTCTTTGGTATCGATCCTTGAAGCATAGGGTTTCATTGACACTCGTAATTGAGTTGACTGTATGACCATCACCTCATATATATATCTTCAAGACTCCAAATCTATGATCCATGCAAATATTTCTTCCATTCCTGAGTTAGCTTCATCGTGCAGAGAAGTTTTGATCCTGCCCTCTTGCCGCCATGTCGAGCAATAGCATTTCTTCTCAAGATGATCTTCAGTCGAAGCGTGAAATAACATCTTCTATCTTAGTAAGTTGTGCACTTCTTCTTCTTCTTCTCCTTTCTTGTCTCTGTTCAATCGATATTGTTGATCAAAAGAGAATGATTTGTCGTAGGACTGTAAGAAGAATGCTACTCCTCATAATGCAAGGCCTAAGCGGACTGTTAGAGCTCTTGCCCGGTATGGATCGGCTCGTGCTGAAGCTGGATTGTCTGTAAGTAAACCTATGACTCTTGAGATTATACTGAGTCCCGGGATTAACACTCCTTCGTTTCATCGTAGGCGGATGTCCGTGTCGTCATCGATGCTAGACAAAGAAAGAGTAGAAAGTCTGTGACCGTGGTTGAGGTTGAGGAAAGCAGTAACCAGGCATGTGAATATTCTGTAGGATCCGTGGAGACCGGAGACGGTGTCCATGCTCGTGAATACCCAACCGCTGGACTTTTATTCGAAGCCCCATTGATTAATACCTTCCCAGATAATGAAATCGTCGGCGGATTCGTGGTTCCCAAATGTCATGTATCTCTGTACACCAAGATCTGGAAGAAGTATGGTCACATTGCCACCACAAAAGTGTGGAAAGGTTTTCTTCCAACCCTTTTAACCACTGTAGCGGGGTTATTGCCGATCATCGAGGAAATGAATCAGATGCACTTGCAAGATGTCAAAAACCATGAGCTGCACCAATGGGATGAAATGATCTCGAATTGTGAGATATTGCGATTCAATGTAAGCTGTCTCCGTCGTCGTCTTGAGATAATCAAGGTTCATAAGGCAGCAGAGGCTGCTTATGCAATTTCCATGAATGCAGCTTTACTGGATGAGGAGAGGATACTGGCTCTGGAGTCAGCAAGGGTTGAGAAAGCAGTCGAAGACTTGAAAGAAAAGACCAAGATTTTTCAAAATAAGCTTGACGAGGATTCTTACAGGGATTATCCGTTGCTAGATGGTTTGCTCTGAGTGAGCATTTGTGGTTGTTGTTTTTTGATTAAATCCGAGTTTCTAGTTAGGTGAAACAGTTGATCATGGTATGAACGAATTTTGCTTATTTATGAAATGTTTAATGAACAAAGGAGCATTTGTATGCTCTTTGGAGGAATGAAATTACATTTTTGAAAATGCTTGAAATGATGAAGAGGTAGTTTGTTTCATGGATCAGGCATAATAAGCTTTGAGTCATTTGACATTGATGATGTTTCCTTCCTTTTCTCCATTGATTGCTAAAATTTTGTAGTATCCGCTAGACACTGCTTTGATAACAACATATGGCCCTTCCCATTTAGGAGAGAACTTAGGAGCGGACATGTCTTGTTGAATGTGCTTTGCCGTCTTTAATACCAAATCTCCTACTTGAAATGTTCGAGGTCTTACCATTTTGTTGTAGGCTCTGGAGATCCTCTGTTTGTAAGCTTCCACATATTTTTCCACCTTGGTCCTCCTTGATTCCAGCATATCTAGCTCACTGATTCTTGATCTGGAGATTTCGGCCTCATCCCATTGTACACCACTGGATGCTGCAATCCTGGCTGAGGGAACTTTGATTTCTGCTGGAAGTATGGCATCGGCTCCATAGACAAGGGAATATGGCGAAGTACCGATCGAGATCCTTGGTGCAGTTATGTAAGCCCATAAAGCCATGGGTAATTGCTCATGCCATGATCGAGGATTGTCATGAATCGTCCGACTGATAATCCTGACCAAAGTCTTATTGGTACTTTCTGCTTGACCATTTCCTTGTGGATAGTAAGGCGTGGAGAAGATTTTTTTGATCCCATATTTATTGAGCAGCTTCTCAACATCTTGATTGGAAAAAGGAGTTCCGTTATCTGTGATGATATGCTTAGGAACTCCGAATCTGCATATTATGTGCTCTTTGATGAAGGCGGCAATCGTAACTCCAGTGGTGCTTCGAAGAGGAATAACTTCGACCCACTTGGTGAAGTACTCTGTCGCAGTGATGATGTATTCATGTTGTTTTGAAGATGTTGGATTGATCTTCCCAATGATATATAGTCCCCAGATGTAGAAAGGCCACGGAAGATTCACAGAATTCAATGGGAGACAAGGAGTGTGAATGAGATTACCATGAGTTTGGCATTGGTGACACATCTGAACGTGTGCGTCTGCATCATCTTCCATGGTTGGCCAATAATATTTCTCATGAATTTGAAGAAATATTTTCCTCTTTCCTCGATGTTCTCCATCATGTACTTCCTTCAGGATTGTAGGTATTTCATGTTCGGCTAAGCACCTTAGTAAATTTCCACCAAAGATTTTGCGGTATAAGATCCCATCGAGATAGACAAATCTCTTAGCTTTCTGAATGAGTTTGACTGCTTGCTTCTTTTCCAGTGGTAGTTCGTTGTCCCAGAGGTATTTGATGTAAGGATCCCTCCAGTCCCCAGTGTGGTGGATCGTCAAAACCTCTAAGTGATGAGGAGGTGTTTGGAAATCAGGACAAGATCCTTGTAAAGCTCTTGACTGAGTCTCCATGGATGGCCAGTAGTACCACATTCTTTGAAGCTTTCTGTAAAGTGTTACCACTAACGTTTGCCCACAAACTTCCTCATGTATGCGCTTGAGCTGTTCTTCCGCTTCGTCGCTCCCAAGACATCGTGATAGAGATCCATCAGGGTTTCGATAGTATAGCCCTCCATGAAGCAAGAAGTAGTTCTTCAATTCCTTGAGGCTGACTTGGCCTTCTGAAATAGAGTTGCTCAATTCATGAATGATGGGTGATCGCCAATCATTCGCTGGAATGTCTTCGATCTGATTGAGCCAAGTTGATGATACCGTACGTCTCTGCACAGTGATCATTTTCTGTGCTCCTTCGAATTGCATCTTGGAGGCGAGAGTTGCTAGGCAATCAGCATGCCTATTGTTAGTCCGTCCAGTATGGACGATCGTTGCGTCAGCAAAATAGGTCAACAGTCGCTGAGCTTCGGTTCTGAATGGATCAAGTGTGATTTCTTTGAGAGAATACGTTCCATTCATCTGGTTGACCAATAATTTTGAATCTCCCCTTATCTCGAGGTGTGTTGCTCCTGCTTGCTTGGCCAAGGATAATCCTAATATGAAGGCTTCATATTCCGCTGAGTTGTTGGTGCAGTGGAAATCCAACTTGCACGAATGTGAGAAAACTTCACCAGATGGAGACACCAGCACTATGCCCGCTCCTCCGGTGTCACTACTAGGGGTGGCAGATCCATCAAAGTATAGAAGCCATGTTTCTTCCTTGATGACCAAGATGTCTGGGAATTTGCCGGGCACTTCTTCATGTAGTGTTGTTGTGTCTTCCCCTGGAAAAGCGGCGAGCAAGTCTGCGACCGCTTGACCTTTGATGGCCTTAGGTGGCGTGCAAGCTATGTCAAATTCTGACATCTGGAGTAGCCACTTCGCTGGTCTTCCTATCAAGGCTGGCTTTGATAGCAAGAACTTTATGGGATCAGCTTTGGAGATGAGTACGACCCTGTTAGATAGTAAGTAATGTATGAACTTCTGGATTGCATGTACCAATGCCAGGCATGCCCTTTCGGCCTTTGGATATCGGAGTTGAGCATCTCTCATTGTGCGGCTGAAGTAGTAAATCGGTCGTTCGACGCCTTCGTCGTCTTCCTGAGCGAGGAGTGCGCCGATGGCGACGTCACTGGAGGCTTTGTAAAGAATCAGAGCTCGTCCCTGCACTGGAGACCTCATGACGGGGTGACAATAATATTGTTGTATTTATGGAAAGCTTCTTGTTGAACAGCTGTCCAGGTGAAGCTTGCTCCTTTCTTCAGCAGAGGTGTGAACGAAGCAATGAGTTGAGCTAATCCAGGAATGAAGCGTCGAATATAATTTACCTTGCCCATAAAGCTCTGTAGTTCCTTCACGGTACGTGGAGGAGGCATGGTGGTAATAGCTTTTGCCTTGTCGGGGTCGACTTTGATCCCTTCAGCCGTGACCAGGAATCCTGAGAATTTTCCGGAAGAAACTCCGAATGCGCACTTTAAAGGATTCATTTTTAATTTTTATTCTCTGCACCTTTCAAACACCTGCCTTAGAACTTCGAGATGAGATGCTCGAGTCTTCGATTTTACCACCACAGCATCAACATAGTCTTCTACTTGCTTGTGCATCATGTCGTGGAATATGGCAGTCATGTCTCGTTGATAGGTGGCACCAGCATTCTTTAATCCAAAGGGCATCACAGTGTAGTGAAAATTCCCAATGGGAGTACGGAACGCAGTCTTGTTGGCGTCATGTTTATACATCTTGATCTGGTTGTACCCACTATAGACGTCCATGAATGAGAACATACCGTGACCACTGGTTGCATCGACGAGCATGTCAATGTTGGGTAGAGGAAAATCATCCTTTGGACAACATTTATTCAAGTTCCTGAAGTCGACACAACATATGATTTGACCATTTTTCTTCTTAACAGGTACCACATTTGCTAGCCACGTTGGATGAAGAATAGGTTTGATGAACCCTGCTGCCAACAGTTTCTGGATTTCGACCTTGATTTGCTCCTCGACTTCATGTCTAAATTGTCTAGGCGGTTGTTTGACAGCTTTGGAACCAGGGACGATGTGCAGGTGATGGGTGACGATTTTTTCATCCAGACCCGGCATTTCTTCGTACGTCCAGGCGAAGACCTCTTGATATTCTTTTAATAATTTTACCAGCTCGGTCCGCTCCTCTGGTGATAGCGCTGAACTGATCAGGATTGGCCTTGGATCGTCTTCAGTCCCAATGTTGATTGTTTCAAGATCGTCAGTGGTAGAGTCAGTGCCGTCATGTAGTTGTCGTGGGGCATCTTGGACTTCTTCTTCAAGTGATTGCTCACTCTGACACGATTCTTCATGGTGGGGAGACTTTTCATCGTTCTCCCCGATTAATTGCTAATATTTCCGTCGACGATAAATGACTCTCCCTTCTACGTCTCGGTAGGTCGTGAAGTTTGTCCCTGGAGTTGAGACGTGATCATTATGGCGTTTAGTCGGTGTAGTAGGTGACTTGATCATTTTAGCAGCTGAGGATGACGGATCGTTATCAACCTTCTCGATAGCCTTCCAGCTTGGAAGTGGAGTACTGTGAATCTTGCTTGGAGGTTCCGGGATGCCTTTTTGAGATTCAAGGAACTCAGTATCATAGACGGGAGCATAAGGAGATGATGAAGCCGGAATGCGAACGATCTTGTTGTCGAGCAGGGCCTTCATGCATTGATGGTATGTTGAAGGAACCACCTTGTTATCATGGATCCATGGGCATCCCAGTATTATATGGTAGTCAGGTTCTTGCTCGATCACATGAAACTTCGCTTTCGATCGAATCGCCCCCACCCTCAAATCTATGTATGCATATCCATATGTATGGCTTTGACTTCCTTCAAATCCTGTCATTAAGATGGGATAGAGAACGATTTTACCTTGTGGGAACCTGGCCATCCTGAGAGACTTCATAGTCACAATGTTGGTAGAAGCACCGATGTCAACAAGAGCTCTTCTAAATTCAGTGCCTTTGATGAAACCAGTGAAATACAATGCTCGGTTGTGTCCTTCATCCGTCATGCGACCTTCTTCTCCAAAAGAGATGTTGTCGATCGAATGCCCAGGCACTAGGGAGACTTCTTCAACTGATGGTGTTGGTGGCGTTATTTGCACGCTGGATGGTATCTGGTTGAGTGCTGAAAATGTGTCTGTGCGCTGATCCCTGGAGAAGTGCAGGAGTTCACATAGATTTTCGATCAAATGTGTGACCTCTTGTTCCACCGGCTTCTCGTATGTGGTAAAGCTGTTGATTTGGGGGTCAGATGACGCTTCAGTCCCCGGTGTTGAGACTTCTGGAGCAGAGGTACCGCCTAACTTGGATGTTAATTTGATGAGAAAGTCGAGGATGTGGTTTATCGTCTCCTTCATAAGGTCCATGTTCCTGGTATGGACCTCTAGGATTTGAGCCAACTCTGCCAAAGTCGGGATCCCTCTGCCTTCCATGCCGCCAGGTGTAACATGAGGAATGTTTCCGTTTGAAATATTCTGATGTGAATTAGTTGAATTAGTCCTAAGTCCAACCATCTTGTGAGATTGTTAGATTGCAACCGAGAGATTAATCTCCCACTGTGGTCGCCAATCTGTAGATGGGGAAAAAAGATTTGCTAGTTTTTAAGGAATTGAAGAGACGACCGTATGGAGGAGACTCCTCGAACCGAGCGAAATGTTAAACCTCACACAGATGCACCGCTGCAAAGGGGGTGCTTTAGATTCGAGAGATCAATCTGTAGTACTCCGGCCTAAATCAAGACAATGACCGTTCCAGAGTAAATTCGGTCACAAGAGAGGATGGGTTGATCTGTAGGAGGGAAGCTGGGAAATGTGTGAAATCAATGGTAATCAAAGATTGTGGGTGTGTGAATTCTGAATATGATAAGCTCTGAATGATTGAAATTGCTCAATTGAGAGTAGTTGCTCAATTGATGAGTTGATGATCTTGTGTTGTCGATGAGACATGAGATTGATGATACTGATGATGTTTCAATCATGATTCAGAGACTTATTTATATTGCTGGAATTGTAGACACCATGATTCCATGAAGTGTGACAGTTGACGGAATCAAGGAGTGGGGAAGTGGAGATCGTGTTTGAAACTAGTTGCTCAACGTGTGGAGACTTGGTCGATTTTCCACCCACTACCTCGTGAATTCCTTCAACTGATTGCACGACTTGCTCACATTCCATCGTGTGTTTGAACACACGTGCCGTAGACCGCCAGACCAAAACCCTAAGTGATATCCCCCAAGTGACACGATTGACGTCTCGTGGTTTGTTAGTCAATTGATGACTTCGTGGTTTGATGGGAGGATGAGTCCATGTAGTCGTTGATTTGAACATGATGTTCTGAAACTCGTGAATTGAACTTGTCATGAGACAGTGGTATAGTTCTTACGATGAAGTGAGCAAGTATTGCTCATTCGATGGATCGTTGAATATTGATTGTTGAACCAATATTCCTTGGTTTGAAAAATATTTATCATCTGAGCAAGTGTGCTCATGTGATGAATTGTTGAATATTTGTCGTCTGAGCATGTGTTGCTCGTTGATGGATTATTGGCAGCGTACCAAAAATATTAATTAGAATACTGGTCGTTGAACCGAGCATAATTAAAAATTGATTAAAATTAAGGGAATCTGGAATGATGATCCTTGGATTCAGAAACCCTAATTTGATCAATTGATGATCAATTCATGGTTCGTCAGAATTTCAACCATGGGACGAAGGAGGGAGCGACTACATGGGACCGTGGATCAACCATGTAGTGTCCATATGCTCACGTGAGCAAATACGAAGAACTCCTGAAGAGTTGACGATTTGTTGGTGAAAGAATGATTAAATGCTGGTTTAATCATTTATTCGAAAATGCTCGTCTGAGCCTTAGGTGAGAAAACCTAATTAATTATGACGAGGCGGGACCGACCATGGAGTCATGAAACCGGCCCTGGGTTGTCCCGTGACCGCCTGACGATCACTTCATGAAAATCCAAAGTGTTTGGGAGAGTTTTGGACCTAATACGAGCAATTGTGCAAATTAGGTCAAAACTGTGAAAATTGATGGGACCGGCTTCCGTGAGCCAAAGAGCCAATCTTGGTCGGTCAAGATAGCGTGCTCGTGTCCCCAAGGGTCCGCGTCTCAGTCCTGAGAATTTTGATATTTTCTGGCGTGCAATTGAGCATCCATTCGAGAAAATATGCCAAAATTAGGGTTTCGACGAAACTGAGGAAAACACCATGAGATGATGAAAAATAATTTAAAATAAGGAATGAGGAGGCGTGGGACCGCCGTGGTCAAGGCATGGTCGGCCGGTCGTGACCACGGTCCCGTGGTGTTCCTTAATTTTATAATATTTTGATGATTTTATGAAAAATTCATGAATTTTGAGAAATTTGATGAATTTTGGGAGTTTCCATGAATTGAAGGAGTTTTCATGAGTTCAAGGAAGCAAAAATATTAAAATAAAAACAAGGGCGTGTGGGACCGTGGAAGGCATGGCCGGCCGGCTAGGGCCCGGTCCCACGAGTTTCCCTAATTTTATAATGATTTTATGAAAAATTCATGAATTTTGAGAAATTTGATGAATTTAGGGAGTTTCCATGAATTGAAGGAGTTTTCATGAGTTCAAGGAAGCAAAAAATATTAAAATAATAAAAACAAGGGCGTGTGGGACCGTGGAAGGCATGGCCGGCCGGCTAGGGCCCGGTCCCACGAGTTTTCCTAATTTTTTAATATTTTTAGGTATTTTGATGATTTGAGGGAATTTTTCCTAATTTGAGAGAAATACCATGAAATCAAGGAAATGAAAAACTAATATAAAATAAAAATAAAACAAAGGGGCGTGTGGGACCGGCTAGGGCATGGCCGGCCGGCCAAGGCCCGGTCCCACAAGTTTTCATAATTTATTTATTTTATTATTATTTGATGATTTGTGCAAAAATACCATGAAATCAAGGAGTTTTTTCATGAAATTAGAGAAATAATAATAAAAATAATAAGGAACCGTGGGTGTGGGGCCGGTTGGGACCAAGGCATGGCGGTTGGCCAATGGTCACGCCCCACACTCCTTTCCTTAATTTTATATTATTTTTATGGATTTATGGAAGTACCATGAAACCGAGGAGTTTCCTCAAGACGAAGGAGATTTGATAAAATGAGAGAATTTTCATCAAATCATGGAAAATAAAAAAATGCATTAAAATATAAAACTGGCGGGATTGACCACGACACGGTCGGTCGGTCGTGTGTCCGTGCTCCCAGCACCCTGGTCAATATTTTTAATTATTTATTATTTTCTTCTCTATTTTGCATAGGTTCATCGTTTCGTTGTATTTTTGAAATACTCGTTCGTGCGGTGACTGTTAGTGTATCATCGTTGAATACACCTTCACCATTTGAATCGGGGCTTACTTAGAGGTAGCTCAGACGCCCGGTTGTTGATTATTTATTACTAATTGTGGAATTCAGTGGAGAATAATTCACAAAACTGAGTAATAAGATGTTTATTAATTATAGGATCAGCTGAGGATTCGACTACGAATTCATAATATAAAGTGAGCATTACCATTCCATGGGATCGTAGATTCGACCATAGAATCGGAGTAATTAAGATTTATCTATTACCATTTATGAGACCAGTTGTGGATTCGATCATGAAATCGGAGTAATGAGATAATATAGTTATTGCTATTCTATGAGATCAAGCGTGGATTCGATCATAATCAGAACAATTGTTATTGTCATTCCATGGGACCAGTCGTGGATTCGACCATGGAATAGGAGCAATTAGGAATAATTAACTTTGTGGCTCTATACTAACAGAGCAAGCTGTCTAGGAGCATTAATTATCCCGATATGAGCTTGTCGGTAAGTCATATCCTTTATATAGTCAGGGTAAACTCGTTGTTTGTTCCTGAAGACGTTATCGCTCTATACTAGCAGAGCAAGCTGTCTAGGAGCCGTCCATCTCGTGATGCTGTATAGAAATAATCACTGAAAGTATTCAGTATTCATGAGATATGCCGTTGTCCAGTCGCGAGACTACATATCTACATTGTACTCTGAGACAAAGTACTCTCTGTTGAGAATTCGATGAGAGACCCGTGTCTCGATACTCACGTCTGATTGCTGAATCAGAACTTCGTATAATTATGAGTTTACGAATTTAGCCTTTGTCGAAAATCCACCATCTACAATAAGACATCGACATAATCGTTTGAATCCTATTGTGAGTTATGTATGGGTATAAGGTGAAGATTTCATCCTAGGAAACAATGTTTTACATTTTTTTTAAGGAAGTAAATTCATGAACTTGTTTTGTGAATCGAAAGAGAAATCATCGGGCATTATTGGTATTGTTATTCATTGCATATCTTTTGAACTACCAATATGTGTGATCAGTATAACCGCTCATGACTTGTTTATGTTCTTGGTAAAACTATTCACAAAGGCCTGACTTTTGTATTGGTATGACTTGTATTAGTGAAACCGATCTTAAGTAATCACCTGAGATGGTATGATCGATATAATGTTATTGGTATGACCGACTCTGGGTAAAGGGGAACCGATCCTAGTACGAGGTGCAACCTATCACAAAGGGGAACCGATCCTTGTATGAGGAGCATCAAGTTTTTAGTAGAAAGGGGAACCGATCCTATGGACATGTGCAACACGTTTTTAGGAAAAGGGGAATCGATCCTATGGACATGTGCAGCAAGTAAAAGTTAGATACCATATATATGTGGGGAACCGATCCTAGTACCTAGTCAACCGAATTTTGGTAACTAGCGTGACTATGCAAAGTACTCACATGGAGGTAGAACCGTGAAACCCATGTTTGGTGATTGAGTGTTCTTGATCAATCACGTAGTTCTTGAAAGTCAGATGAACCAATTTTAAAATTGTTTGGAAGTGTGGCAAATCGGTTTCAAGATTGTAAGTAGAACTTACAAAGTAAGGATGTCGACATACTTTGAACATGTGTTGTAACGCTTATCTTTAATTTTTCAAAGTTATTCCTTAATAGCTAAAGGAAGAAAATCCCGGATCGAATAAAATAAATTGAGAATCTTTTATTTAAGATTTTAATTTTATTTTTGAAAAATGATAATTAGTTATGTGCATTTACTAATTGGAGATTTTCGGTCATTATTTGGACAAAGCATTTCCAGGAATTATGGAAACCGAATTTGGAATATATTGCATATCTTGAGAATATTTTCGGTTTTGGAAATTCCTTGGTGTCCAAACTTCCTTGGTCTATAAATATCAAAGTTTGCATTTCGAGCAAACTGATCCTCAGAAACAGCAAAACTACCTCAGTTGTGTTGTTACTGGTGAAGCCACCTATTCAGAGAGGAGAGTAACCTAATTAGAAGAAATCTCTTACGACATCTTAGTTTAAAGACTTCTTTGGGATTGAGAAGCTCTATTAGTAGCGTTGGTGGGAAACTAGATAATTGCGGTTTATCTTTTGTTTTCGATTGATTTGATTGACTAACGGTGGTTGAACTTTGATTGCACCTAGTTTTTTTAAGCTTGAGAATCTTCTCTTATGATATAAGATTCACTCAAACTAGATCGAAGTTTCGACAGGGATCTTTAGACTGTTTATAGATCTAAAGACGTCTTGTGATAATCCATTGTTAACAGACTCTGTTCTTTGCGTGATTAATCACAAGAGATTCAAGTTGATTGTGTGCAGGTGTTTATTGAATATCTAAGAAGATTTGAATACAAAGAAGACTTTGAAGATTTCTGATTTGAGTTCATAATCTTTGGTGTGCACAATACTTGTTTCGGTATAAGAGGATCCAACTATAATCGGTTTATCCTTGTGGTAGATTAGATTGATTAGTTGTGTAGATCGGCATCAATACGATTCTTTGTGATTAAAAGTATTGATTGCAAAATCTTAACAATTACTTTGGTAGTTGATGCAAGCATGATGCATCAAAAGTTCCTAAAACCCAGCATGCGACATCAAACAAAATCACAACTAATCAAGAAAAATCATAAATCGATTAAAACAAGTGCAAAAGTCATAAAGAATCAATTATAGTTACCAAGTGATTGTGAAATAGGGCTTCCTCCATCATCCCAGTGTTGGGGTTTAGCTCATCATGTCAAAAACACGCTCAAAATATTTAATCATGGCTCAAATAAGTGTTTTTATTGAAGAAGTGAATCTGTAACAGATATAATTGTTACAAAATCAACTATTACGAAAGCTGCCCTTACAAATAAATTCTAACAGGAATAGTTGTTGCAAAGTTGTTACAAAGGTATTGGATTTGAAAGATTAGGTAACGGTTTCTTGCTAAGTTGCGAAGTGTTCTACGACGTTGTTCTTCAGCAGCAGAAACGTGTTCTCTGCAAATCTTGATTTTCACCTCTGCAGCTTCACCAAGACCTCAGCTCGGTCCCCCAAAGTCTCGACTCCCTTCTATGAACTCCCAGCAACTTATATATAGCCAACAGAGCGATTTAATCTCCCCAAAACTTCTCGAAATCTCTTCTTTTCTTTTCTTGGCAGTTACGGAAATAATCTCTTCCCAAAATTGTTTCACGCGTTTCTGAGCTTTCCAACTTATCTCAAACTCTTCCTTAGATAGATATGTATCTTTGGGAAGAGTTTCTTGCCTTTAGTCTTCCTAGAATTCCAAAAATAAGTCATACAGAGACCCGTGCAAAACCTGACTTCTATTTCTTTTTCCGGCTATTCTAGCCAATTTGGGTTCAAACAAAAGACTTCACCAGGCCTGTTTAGGCCTAGGGAGTAAACCCAATCAATTTCATCCATTGAATCACTCTGGAAATCGATCGAATTCAATCCCCAATTCTGCCAGTTGCATGCATATTTTTCCCGCCAAAAACTATAAAACTTGATTCATCTCCTGCGGATTGTCTAGCCAATTCTGGGCAAAAATAAGACCATTACCAGGCCTGTTTAGCCAAGAGGGACAAACCCATTTGATTTCAGCCATTGAATCTCCCTAGAACACCTTCAATTCCTCAACCCTAATTTTGTTCTTATTTTCCCTCCAAAATTCAAATTTCAAATGAAGAAGATGACCTCCCCTTATCCAAAGTGAGAGTCCGTATAGTAATTTTCTCCCACGAGCGCAAAAACCACTTTTTTAGCCAATTTCGCCGCAAAAGCTTATTTCTCCAAAAATACCTACAGGGACATAAAAAGCCATAATAAATATAAAATCGAGCACTAATAATATATACAATTGAGATTATATAAGACACAAAAATGTGCCTATCAAATACCCCCAAACTTATTATTTGCTAGTCCTCGAGTAAATTAAATAAAATAAAATCCTAACTCACTGACGCAGGTATCGTCGATTGCATTTAGCGTATGCAATAAGCCTTTAAACCCCTAAGTGTCCCTAGTGGCGGAGTGTTGTCTCCGGGGGGATTACAAGAGGTATACCCACAAAACCTTTACTCCAGACCTTAGCTATCTACGCAGAACCTTGGAAGGCACTAAAGAATCTCCTTGGTTGGCATACTTATTGACTACAGGAAGAAGTACCCTGATGCGAAATTCCAATTGATGTACACGAGTTTGCACTCAAGCATACTAAAATTCATATAAAGTGACAGAGCTCTACTCAGATAGTCGCACTATGGACATCAATATACGAAGTCAAAACTAATCACATGGATAGATCAAGAAGATGGATATAGAGAAAAACATAGATGGTTTTGATGTTTACTAAGTGAACGGCGTTTCCCATATCTGTCTGAAGGCATCCGCCAACATGAACCTATCCTAATGGATTGAGATACTAGTCTGACTAATATCAACACACTGGCATATACACGGGAACCAGTAATCGATAATCCTAATTCTAGTTCGACACATCTGGCATATACAAGGGAACCAGTGGTCGACTTTATTCACTGAATTTTTTTTTCCAGCTTTTTCATTTCATTCATTATTTTTTTTGATCCGTTTGGTCTAATTGGTCTGGTCTTTTTTTCTTTTTCTTTGTAACTCAATCACTCTAATTCACCCTAGCATTGGTAACAACTTGAATCGTGGGCCCCACCTAATCACTTCTAGAAACATTGTTTAAAAAAAAAAAGTGAAAAGGACTCAACGAGATATGGTGAAACTATCATGTTATTTATAACACCTGAGCTCTGTGCTTTTATGAATAGACTCTTCTAGATGTTTCCATCTAATCAGATTGGTTCCTCAACTCCTACGATCAAAATGCTTCCATCCACTTAGATTAGTTAGTGCAATCCTCAATAGGCATAAATTTCTAAGCTCTGGAGTTTATTTATTCATACTGCAACTAAAAAGTTTCTCCCATACCCCCAAACTTAAATCTAACATTGTCCTCAATGTTCTAAAGATGAAACTAAAAGCATGAACAAGGAGAAACTGTTACCATTTGAAGCAAAAGAGATAAGGAAAGATATTACCGTGTCGCATGAATGTTGGGTTACCTCCCAAGAAGTGCTAAGTTTAAAGTCTTCATCCAGACTAAGAAAGGATTAGTCACCTCATAGAATCATAAAGTAATAGCCGAAATTTCTGTGGGTCATCAAAACCAAATAGAGCTATCACAAATAAAAGGAATCTGCAAACTGTCAAGAAAATAAACAAATAAAGCACACCCTTGTCTAGTTTCCTGTTTAAGACAACTACATCTAGCTGTGGTTCAGGTTCAGGTTCTATAACTGGGTCCAAATAAAATATTTTCATGGGTTGGAATTCCTCAAAGCTAAGATCCGGTTCAGGTATTAGAGTCTGAAGAAACTCAAGTAAAAATTTAAAAGCACATAATAATAACCTGAATAATTGAGGATCCTTAAAGTCAATCAGTTTTTACTCACACAATCGACCACGATGAAACTGGTGGTCAATCTTAAGCAAATGTATCGACCCTAATCTCTTAAAGTAATTAGGTTTAGTCTCAAAACTAAATAATTGACACATCTGAAATTTATACGTTCCCACAATTGGTTGAAAAATATTTGGTGGGAAAACAAAGTCGATCTTGGTATCATAGCCTGGTCTAACCTCATCAACCAGAGGATGGGTTTCTAACAACTGAACTTCCTTATGGACATCACTAGGTTCAGGAAAACGTGTATGAAGATAATCTTGCAAAATGGTTGAGGCACATATGTCAAGTCCGAAGTGAGGGACCTTTCTAAGAGTTAAGGCACATGGAGAATGATAATCACCCCCAAACTTAGAGTTTTGGGTATCTCTAGATAGACTAGCTACAATTTCCTTAATTTCTAGATCGTTGGAATCCTGAAAATAGTCAATTGCCTCTTCTAGGTTATACTCAAGTGACGCATCCTCACTCATATTTAATAACTATACGAGTTCATTTTCTTCGTCTAAGACCATTGTTTCTAAATCGCTAGACTCTAAAACGGTATTCTCAGAATAAACTCGTTCCTCTAAACCATTATCGACTTCGTAATCAAAAGGAAATACTACATCATCTAAAGAAGTGGTATCTCATAAAAGTGGTATCTCTAATCAAAAGGAAATACTACATCATCTGAATAGGTGAATAATCATTAAAATTACCGGGATCTGAACCAGAAATAACACTATCATCATAAGGTTCATTTGGAGTAACAAATTCCTGATCACTATGCCTACATATTTCAAATTCTTCATCAACACTATCTACATCATAATCATCATAATAACATGAAAATGGTTGAACCTCATCTAAACAAGTAGTGTTACCAATTTTATCCTCGTCATCTTGATTATGCAAATAACTATCCTCATTTTCAAGGGTACTATTGGAATCACTGTATTGGAAATTAAGATTATTTCGAGCAATTCTTTCGTTCGTCTCAGATATCAACTTGAAGGATTCCTCTATAGAAAGTTCTCTTTCGTCATAAACTAAGTTATTCATCTCAGCTAACTTACGTGTCGACTCCTCTAATTTCCTGAGGGACTCTTCTAAAGGAGAAATATAAGAATTTTGCTCGTATGACCGGTGCGTGTGTGGATAGTAATTGGGTTCATCAAGGTATGAGCCATAACCTTGAAAAGGCTGATGTTTGATGAGTGCTAAAAAGTACATATTTCTATATATTTTTCTTGGCAATTAACTCGTCTTTTGTGTTCTAATTCTCCATTTTAACCCATATTCTGTATTTTCATTGTTTTCAAGAATAAATACTTTTATTACTTAATTTTGCATTTTTAGGTACCAAATAAAGTCTAGATGAGTTGCGGAGCGAAAAGAGCAAAGAACCGGCAAAGACTCCCGCTAGGAGGAAGCGAAGATTGGTGTTTGCAAGAGCCGGATCAATTAGAAGTGGGCTTGAAGAGGAAGAATTGTTCTCAAAGAAGATATGGGCTTGGCATACCCAAGGCCCAAAACCCTTACCCAAATCCATTTCCAAGATCCATACCCATTTCCATGAGAGCCGTCAGATTGGATCACATCTGAATCCAATGGTCGCAGCATTGCCAGTACATCAAAGTCTGAAGCTCCTGTCTAACACTACAACACCTAACTCCATCTTGAGCCGTCAGTTTCGTTGTATCAGGCATCCGACGGTCGATACCAGCCTCTTCACTTGTAGCCATTAGATCAATCTATCATTTCCGCATCCCACGGCTGAGCTTCGCAAATCATCAAGATTGCTATCCCCGCCACAGACCCAAGCACCTAACACCTATACCCCGCACCAAACAACCCCTTCTCCTATTCTCCATCGAATCCATCTTCTCCTCCACTCCGCTGCAGAGAAAACCCATGTCCGCCATCACCATAACCACCACCTCAACCACCACCATCTCCTCTCAAATCAACCAAACACCATAACCCATCTCCACTACCATCATTACAACCTATCTAGCCACCTAATTTCCCATTTTTATACACGTTTTTCTGAAAACCCTAACGTGTGAAAAATTGGTAAATTAGGTGAGTTAGGAGAGCAATTGGAGGCGTGGGAAGCATCAGGAGAAGAATTGGAAGCATGGGTGAGAGTTATCATTCGTTTTCAGAGATTAGGTAAACCTAATTTCACTTTATTCGAAACCCTAGTTTTATGAATTGGGGATTTTTGGGGGTCGAGCTAGACACAAATTGGAGGTATGGGAAGCAAGAGAAGATGACAAGGAAGATTGGGTCGAAGCTATTGAGTGCTATCAGTGATTAGGTAAAACCTAATTTTAATTTTCACCAAACCCTAATTTCACTGTTTTGGGGTTTTTGATTGTTTGTATAAATAGATGATATGGGTGTGTGTTAGAACTCGTTCTTGGGATAGCCAAGTTAACCCCCAATTTGGGTCTGAGTAGGTTTAATTTTAATTTCAGTTTCAATTTCTATTTCAATTTCAATTACTCTTTCTGTTTACCATGTTTTAGTTCATCACTAGGAAGCAGATGAAGCCTCTATGCCACAGTGAAGTAAATGATTTAGTTTTGTTCTTGATGAGCTTGAATTAGAACCATGTATAATTGATTACTCAGTGATGATAGTAACCTGTGATTGGTGGTGCTGTAAGAAGACCACCAATGCTAGGGGTGAACAGGATTAACTAGGTGAGCAATTTTCTTTAGATATAGGATAGTTAGTCAATTAGTGATCAAGTCCATCTGTGATTGATGGTGCTGTAAGAAGACCATCAATGCTAGGGATGCATTAGTGAACTAGGTGAATTGCTTATCCTAGATGAAAGCCCAGAACACAAGGCAGGCCTGAACCTTCACCTTGTTTACTAAGGCCAAAAACAATACTTGCACTGGACATGATATACCTGAGGATTTAGGTGGATTCAATATCCTAGTTTTCCCCAATTCCCTGTTTAGGTTAGATTTTACTTAGAAAACAACAATAGCTCCCTCCAAGTCCCTGTGGACAAACCCTTTCTTCCCATCACTAGCTACAACTGACCCTGTGCACTTGCAGGTCAATTTGTAGGTTGTTTATAAAACCCACCAAGTTTTTGGCGCCGTTGCCGGGGACTTGGCTGCTGTTTTGTTGAAGTTTTTCTTGTATCTTAATTTGCTGTTTTTGCATAACTTGCTGTGCATCTTACTGTTTTGCATTGCATCTTAGGTTAACTGCATCTTAGTGTAACTTGCATTAGCATCTTGCATATTGCATATTAGTTTGCATCTTAGTTTGCATATCACTGCTGTATTGATCCCTCATTGCTTCTTTTTCAAGAGAAACTTACTTCTCTTTTTGAGCCAACAGGTGTTGCTGCTGCTGCTGCTTCCTGTTGCTGCTGCCAGCCTCTGCTGCTGTGCTGCTACTTTCTTCTTCTCCCTGCTGCTGCTGCTACTTCTTCCTGCTGCTGCTGGTGCTTGGGCCATTGCTACAGCCAGCCTCTGGTGCTGCTGTTGTTTTCCTTCTGCTATTGTTGAGTTGCTGGTCTGAGCTTGTTGCTGAGAGCCAAAGCCCAACTGGGCCTCTCCAACAAAAGTTTAGGAAGATCCAAAGCCCAACTGGGCTTGTGCAACTTAAGAAAAGGGATAAAAGCCCAACTGGGCTTCCCTCCAAAAAGGTAAGCCTAAACCCAAACCCAAATTTTTTGGGCTTGTAATTTTTTTTGGTTTGTATTGTTATTCTCTTTTGGGCTTGTGATTGTAATTATCTTTTTGGGCATGTAATAATTATTTTAATTTTATTTATTTTATTTATTTTATTTTATTTTTATTTGGGATTGTAATAATTTTAGTTTTTTTTTTTTTGTGG